>NW_019525039.1:1400591-1446386 GCF_002814215.2 Seriola lalandi dorsalis
CCAGTCTACAGTTAGGCAAACAATCTACAAATGGAGACACTTTGGGACTGTTGCTACTCTACCAAGAAGTGGATGCCCAGTCAAAATGACACCAAGAGCACAATGAAGACTCATCAGTGAGGTAAAGAAACAACCCCGAACGACAGCCAAAGATTTGAAGGCATCATTGGAACTGGCTAACATCTCTGTTCATGAGTCTACAACACATAAAACATTGAACAAGCAGGGTATCTACGGCAGGACACCACGAAGGAAGCCACTGCTTACTAAAAAGAACATTGCTGCACGCCTGAAGTTTGCAAAAGAGCACATTGACACTCTACAGCGGTATTGGCAAAATGTTTTGTGGACTGATGAAACTAAGATTGAACTATTTGGAAAAAACACCCAGCACTACATCTGGCATAGAAAGGGCACGGCATATCGTCATGAAAACATCATCCCAACCGTAAAGTATGGTGGAGGAAGCCTCATGATTTGGGCCTGCTTTGCTGCATCAGGGCCTGGCCAGCTTGCAATCATTGAGGGGAAGATGAATTCCCAAGTTTATCAGAGAATTTTTCAGGATAATCTAAGACTGTCTGTACATCAGCTGAAACTCTGTAGAAAGTGGGTGATGCAACAGGACAACAACCCAAAACACTGGAGCATGTCCACAACAGAATGGTTCCAGAAAAACAAAATCCGCCTTTTGGAGTGGCCAAGTCAGAGCCCAGACCTCAACCCAATAGAAATGCTATGGATTGACTTGAAGAGAGCCATACACATGAGACGTCCAAAGAATACTGCAGAGCTTAAGCAGTTCTGCCAGGAAGAATGGGCAAAAATTCCTCCTCAACGATGTGCAGTTCTGATCCAGAGCTACAGTAAGCGCCTGGTTGAGGTTATTGCTGCTAAGGGGGGGGTCAACCAGTTATTAATTCTAAGGGTTCACTTACTTTTTCCACTGCCATTTTGAATGTTGAATGAGTGTGTTCAATAAAGACATGAAAGATCAGATTTTTTCTTGTGTTATTATTTTAGACACATTATATTTGTCAATACCCTTGACTCAGATGAAGATCAGATCAGATTTTATGACAAATTTATTCAGAAAACCATGACATTCCAAAAGGTTCACATACTTTTTCTTTCCACTGTATGTGTGTGAGAGAGAACAACCTCAACTCCTGAGTGACGTTTATTGTTGTTTATTGAAGAAACTTGAGTTACCTCATCAAAAACTTCGAAACAAACTCAGTCTTAATGAGAACACTGGAACAAACACACACAATTCACCATTTACAGTTTTTCACTTCATAATGAGGCCCGAATACTTATTATTTCCTTCCATCATTTATCATTCATCCTTCCCTGTGGCATTAATAAGTCATGGGTGTACTTTTTTGCCATGACACCTCCCCCAATACGCTGGCAGGGGAGGGAGGCTGGTGAGAGAATGTGTGTACCCCCTGAAATATTAAACAGCCCCATGTTCAGCAGCTGTTAACCTGCTGTGTGTGTGTGTGTCTGTGTGTGTGTGTGGTCTTGTTTTACTATATTTGTGCGGTCTGAAATCTGGGAGTCTGTGGGGTTTGACCACTTTGTGGGGACCAAAATGCTGGACCCCCCCCCCAAACAAATTTACATGGTTGTTTGAGGGTAAAGACTTGGTTTTAGGGTTAGGTTAGAAGGGATGGTTTTGAAATATTGTGTTAAAAGAGTAGAATAAGCCTCCAGATAATGAATGTGAGTCAATGTAATGTCCTCTGAAAGTCATGTAAGTACGACTGTGTGTATGTGTGTGTGTGTGTGTGTGTGTGTGTGTCCATGGTTGAATGTAGGACATTTGTTCTAGCTTCCCCATGGACATCACGACATTTCAAGCACAGAGTAGTACACAAGTGTGTCTATGTGTGTGTGTGTGTGTGTGTGTGTGTGTGTGTGTGTGTGTGTGTGTGTGTGTGTGTGTGTGTGTGTAGTCCATTTGAATGCTATGAATATTTTAGATCCTCACAAATCAGGTCTGGCAGTCAATGATGATGGCGGTGATAATGATGACATTTGTGTCATATAATCTTCTAGTTATTAATTTATTTTTCTCTTATTTTGTATGAACTTCGAAACTCTCAAAAGTTTTGACTGATCAAGACGGATTACTTACTTTAAAAACAAAATCATCTTTATGGTTCTAGACCTCTAATTTTCTACCTACAGATCCAGTTTTTCCAGCAAAATGAATAATGAATCATCAATGAAAACCAGTGCGGAATGAAATGAAAGCTAAATGGAAACTCAGTATACGTTTGTCTTGAAAAGTAGCTGTAAAGCCATGTTATCAATTGCTTGTACATTGTCAACATTAATTAGTTTGTGCTGTACGGCTTTAGAGTGTTGTGGTACATAGTCGCAAGCTGATTGTTATTACTTATATTTTTCAAAAAGATATGCAGGAAATTATGAGTATTTAATTCCACTTCCTACTATTTCTGGCAGCATTTTTTGCGCTCATCATGAAAGAACAAAATTTATAGAAAGAGCAATGCTGGGAATGTGCTCTTTTGTCACTGTTGCTGAATGTATCAAAAAGATGTTCACTGAGATCATATTTCATTTGTTTTCTAAAAAAAAAAGCAGATTTTGCAAAACAAATATCTACTTGCAGTGACTACTTCATTACTAAACCTCTTTAGACTCTGTTTAGGCGCTGGCAGTCTCAGTTTAACACAAAAAAAGTCTGAAATGCACAAGACACAATGTGTTTACTATCTTTCGACAGAAAACACAATCTTTCCGAACAGCATCCAATGTACTTTTTCTTCGTAAACCACTGATGGGTGAGTGAGGGTGCAAACCACAGACTCAAGTGCCGCAGCTTGTAAGATCGCTATCAACCTCAACCACCTCCTTGTAACATTGGAGCAGTACATAAATATAGGCTTGCATTCACACAAAATACCCCCGAACACAATCCAGGCAGTGTTCACCATCACAGGTCGATTGAGAAACAATTTACATTTTTCGGGACACAGGGTTGCCATGTAGCAAGAAACGTGTGTTTTGGCCGCATGGGGACATAAAATCCAAAATGCTTCTCTAAAAGAAGTTAATGAAAATCATTAAAAACAAGGCAGACAATGGGCCTTTTATCTACGCTAACAAAAGTTGTTATTACTTTTCTGATGTATCAGTTTTAGTTTGATGAGCACAATCTTCCCGATCAGAATTCAGAATTTCCAAATGTGACAACTAAAGACTCAGGTTTTGTATTTGCAGCTAATCAGATGAGTTAATATAGGGCACTCTAGTGGTATTAGGAAAGTTATCAGCTGTCAATTACATTATATCCAGATAAGGTATCCTGTTCATATGATTCACAGTAAGCAATCTGAAAGTTGATATGATACACCAAATGAAAAAAAACCACTGTGAACAGGCCTCTGAAAAATACTGACCTGCATCAACCACTTTGCATATCATTTGATACAATTGCTGGAATACTGCTGTGAATCAATAGTATTATCAGAAAATAGGGAATTAATGTACAGACAGTGAGCCCCAAAGACACATTATCTCCCACACACTTGTAAACATCTGCTGTTCAGTGATAGTTCTCCTGAGAAAAATGCACCACTTGAGTGGTAGAGAGGTCTCGTAAATGAGAAGGAATGGAAAGAAGAGAGGTGCGTCCTCCCAGTGGAACAGTGAAACGTGTGCGGAAGACACAGTAGCGTATATAGATATACATAAAATATAAACTTGTCAAATCAAATGATTTATTTATGTCTGAATATAAAATAAAAATTTGAATCCAGCCCTTTAAAGTGAGATGATATTTGTCTGAATGTATTTATTTTGACCAACAGGGTTTGCAGGAGGCATATTATTCTGACTGAGTTTAGATTAGTGGAAAACAAGACCATGTAAATTTGATATTGATGAAATTTCCAAGTGACTATATTTTATTGTGCAGTTATCTGAATAAGAAAAAATGTGATTGCATGAAAAATAGTGCACAAACAAATTTGACAAAAGGATGTTAGAAAAGAGAATCTAAAAGATATCCCACCAGATTAACAACAGCAAGTTCAAAACCAAGATCCTCTGGAGGGCCGAGTTATCCTGGGGTTCCCTCTTCATAATTTTAAACAAGTTGAGTCTATAAAGGCACTTTTGCCTGAATCACTTCTGACCTCTGGGACAGATAACCAAAGCCATAACCAAGAGATATAAAACCACAGATAGAACCATTGATAGACAGAATACCCTGAGTGATCTTAAAAATAAAAAGATATCTCTAAATGAAAGATGGAGGCCTCTGTGTGGACACAGCAGGCCAGTCACCCTGAACATACAAGATAAATTCAGGAATAAGAGAGGACAATCAGATAAAGCTCACTGCTCTATGATGCAGAGGCAAAGACAAGGAGACACTAGCTGTTTAGTAAACAGTACCATAATCAAACGTCTACATCAAAGTGGTGGAGATGAATTTCTTTCAAGTCTTTCAAATGAAAAACACAACTTGTACCTTGTCTCAGTCATTTGAACACTCAAATTTCCCAAGCTGAAACTAAGTGAAATCGTGTTGCAAAGTAAAATATTGCTTTGAAAGCAGGACAGGCAGCAAGAGAATGGAGAGAAACTAACAGGGAGAGATGGGAAAAACAAGAGAGGCGAACTAATTAAGGAGAAAGTGGCAGAAGGAGAGACGGGGAAGAGAAGGAATTGAGTCAGCGGGCTTTATTTGTCTCTATGAATGTGTGTGTGTTTGGACATGCTTGTCTAACTTCTAAATCCTCTGCAAAGTCAGAGGAGTCTTTCATTCCCAAGATGAGTAAACATTGGCCCACGTTCTGTCATCACGACGGCTGCGCCTTCAACCAAAAACAGCCTGTTTGTTTCTCTCGCTCTCCCCATGCCAACAGCCCATCTTATGGAGAACACATAGCAAGAGTACAGAAGTGAGTGTTGCCAAAAAATGAAAAATTTGATTATTGCTCCTCACCCATCCACTTAATGAGAAAATAGAAGAGGAGGCGAGGAGATAACACATATAGGCCATAATGTTCACACTCCCTCACACACAGAGCCCTCGCTGTATAGGATGCACAACTCATGAATAATACATGCTCCAGCTGTTATGAAAGCCGGCTATGATTTCTCATATTCTTACTATTCATATGCAAAGTTGGAGTTTGGTTAGCTAGTAGGAGATTCTTTTTCATTTTCTGTTGCCTTGTGGGGTGAAATTTTCAGCACTCCAAATCCAAATATGAGTTTATCACCCCTCCTCCGTCTGTCTTATCTTCCCATTCACTCCCCAGAGCACCCATTGGAGTCTGCCGCAATGCTGCTATCATAGCAGGAAACGTGTGGACCTTATATGTTGGCATTAGCTGCAATAATTCCTTTTTCAGTACAACATAATGTTGATTCAGAGACAGGAGCCTCCCAAAAAAATATCTCTCTGGTCAGTGTCTACTGCTCTTGGTTTGCAGGTCACCAGAGTGCAAGAAATATATATTTCTCTGTTGGACCCGCAGGACAGTTGTTTGTCAATAAAACACAGCTTATGCTGCACAAGCTGTTTGGGCAAATTTGATGGAAAGTGAATGCTTTTTGTGGAGCTGTAAAAAGATGGCTGGAATGTAGTGGAGATTGCCTTCTGTAGTGATAAATACAAAATAGGCCACCATTCCCAAGGCATTAGCCAAACCACACACATTGGCACATGAGTTTTTGTTGTCAAACATCATCACTACCATCTTTGCTAACTCATGGTTGGATTACCAAGCCAGTAAATCCCCCAAAGGCCCCATGTTCACAGCGAGGCAATTAGTTTCTGGCAACTTTAAGAAATTAGCTAAAGGTAAAATTGGTTAAAATTGTAAAAGGCTTAAGATGGCTGCTGCATTTTTAACTAATCATAAAAGGTTTGAAAACAAATCAAAACATTATGCAATAATCTATTTTTAATAGAATTTTGATATACACTTGTGGTTTAGTTTTCCTGACCATACAGTTCATCTTGTGTCTTTCCCTGCAGCCCTTCAACAGCATGGAGAGCAAAAAAGAGAATAACAAAGTAGTAAAGTAATAGACTGCATCACCTATAAAAACAGAGTTCAAAAGTACTCTTTTTGTTTTTGATTTTGTTTCTGTTTTTTGTTTTTTTGATTGTGTGTTTGTTCTGTTTTTTGTTTTTTTGTTTTTGTTTCACCCAACATCCCAGCTAAACCTTTCCTTTTCCCTTGCCGAAAAGCTGCAACAGCTCCAGCAAGTTTAACATTATATTAGCTCATTATATTAGCTCATCTTCCTAAATGCAAATGTCGACAAGAGTCAGCAGATACCAGATATATACAGTAAATGATTTATAACACACTGTCCATGCCCAATATTCAAATTTCAAACATTTGTTTGTTTCTCTGCACATAGTGTCAAGGGTTAATTGGGCTGAGTGTGACACTGCAATAAAGGAAAGACGGTCTAAAAGGTTGTGTAAGAGTGTTTGATCCTTTAAAACTGTTGTATAGTAGTGTTGTGTATTGATACTGTGTAAAAGTGGCTGTGGGTAACAACCCATATCCGGACAAAGACAGTAACAACAATATCCATTCACACAGTCGCGTATTTATACAGTTTCATGATGACTGACAGTGATGACTATGTATAACACATTTGATCCAATTGAAATTAGTTCTCTGTCAGTTGTGAAATAACAATAAAACAGAATAAATTGAAGTTTGCTTTGCCAGTGTCTGCAGCGGGGGTATCCTTAGCCACAGAATTTCCATGTGGATTATTACCAAAGATGAATGTTGTTTGACAGAAATGTTCTCTTCAGAGTCTTACATCAAATAAAACTGAATTTAATTTTAAAAAAGGCCTGTCATATAAACACCATCTTCGTGTTATTTTTGAAAAATAAAGAATAATTGTGGCTTTAAACAGGTCCTGTCTGCTACAGATTAGTTTTTTAAGCTCTTAATTATCCAGCAATGTGTTTTAAAGATGAGAAATGTTGTGTATATTTTCAGGAATATGCTTTTTTCAAGCCTGGGACACCACATTCTTTTACAACAGACTAATGAGCAGCAGAGCTTTCACGACGGGACTTTGAGGAAACCATAACAATACTGACAGTGTCGCTCAAACAAATTCCCCAGCCCCAGCTTTGTGCTCTGGTGATGGAGTTCAGACTGGTGAATTTCCAGTTGTGTTCTCCAAATTTGGAGCAAAAGAAAGCTGCATGTTTCATCTTCATTTGGAAAAGCTTTTGCTATAGGACAACATGCTCAGTGTTATAATGCTCAGTAACAGTGACCCAGTTAAAAAAAATTCCAGTTGTGTCTTCCTAAAACCAGTATAACAAGCAGGTTTTTCCACCAAATGTTCTGGTGTCTTTGTTGTTTAGGCTGAAACTTACACAGTGACCATTTACCAAAGATTACTACTCAGCAACGCCACGATGTCTCGGGCCCTCTCATTAATCCGACTATATCTTGCTGAATTTACCAGTTGAGAGGATTTTGCTCTGTAGACCTGACCCTGTCCTTCCATCGCAGCTTGTGCCTTGAGCCTCAGAAACCCATGCTATGCTATTACTCACAAATTTCATTAGAGGTCACTGTTACCCACCTGTCACACATTGAACACAGAGACACAATAGATGGAAAAGGTCGTCTTTGTTGTATAATTAATAAAGTAAAACGAAAAATGTTGCAGTTTATTCACAAAGGACAAAAACAGCATTTGGAAGTGTTGGATTATTCAAAGAAGAAAAATTACCATATCACTTTAGCATCTGCAGTGTCATAAAATTAAATTGACCATTTTTCTAATGAGCTTTCTGACAGCTGCTTGTACTTGTAAACCAAAGTCTGACAAACAGGAGGAAATCATATAATGACCAACAATCTTACACTGACTGTAACCCAAACCAAAATAATTCTCCTCTTCACCAAAAATATAGTAGGCTAGTTAAATTAAATTCATGTTAAATTAACAAGAGATACATAGTAAATTTTCATATTCTATATAAAATTTTATCTTTGAGGTCCACTCGTGTGGGACTATAACACTATGTGCTGTTGTCAACAGATGTTTTGCAATGGGGTTAATGACTGCAATGTATATACAACAAAGTGTTCCAGCATTTTTTTGACCTGAATGAAGAAAGCCCGTCACCACAAGCTTATGAATGTAATTAATACACCGTGTGAAACTTTTTACTTTTTTAGTGGACCATTTATTTTATAGTCAAACATGCAATAATAATCCAGGATGTGATTAATTGTGAAAGCAAAAACACTGGGTTTTTGTTTCAAGAAATCATTGAGGCTGTGAAAAAAGACAGAGAAGCAATTCACTTTAAATAGAGGTGCAGAGAGCTTTCTAAAAAGTGAAAAAAAAAAATGTTAGAAAAGCATCTATCATTTACAATTTGCATAGAAGTGATTTTCGAGTTCAACCCCTCGCTGGTTTGGTAAAATACTCTTGAGCCATGGGGAGACGAGGTCCTCTGCTGAGGTACTGCAGTAAAGCACGACAGCTGGCATGTCTGCATGGACAGGTTTTTATATCCAATCTGATTTGGTTACTGGGGCGATGACAAAGTTTGGGTTCAAAGTATCATCCAGGTTAGATGAAGGTAAACCATAAAAAGTCCATAAACAGATAAGATATGAATACCCAGCAATATCAGGAAGACATTCAACGTGACGGCCCCGCGACTGACATGCCACATACATGGTACGTTTATGCTTTTCCTTTTCAAATCTAATGTGATGTTTTGATCATCATTTGATCATCATCATTGTCATCTGTGGTTTAACTATTCTCATTCCATTATTCTTTTTGCATGAATGTTTTGTCCTTTATCTTTTTAAACAAAGTCATAAAAGTCAAAATCAAACAGAGATTGAAACACACAATAACCCTGTTAGTCTGTCTGAAGTTTACAGTGGATTTATGATTTTTTAGTCAGTTCAAATGAACAGAAAATGGTTAATGCAATACACTGTGCAGTTTCTGTAACAACAAGATACCGGTGTATTTTCAGTTCATAAAATAGTCTTTATAGTATAGTCTCATAAGATACTGTGTTTGTCTCTTCTGACAAGACCAAGGAAAAACAACATAGCAGCACATATGACTGATTAACACTTTTACCATGAATTTCTAATATGTACAAATACCATTATAACTTCAGATTTTATTTGAGAGTGCACTAATTGGCAGTTTTGTTTTTTGGGTACAAACAACACTCACCATGCTTTTTTGGATGTTTAATTACTGACCAAGAATATTTATTTTGCTATTGTAATTCCCCGGGGAGGAAGTATCTCAATGATGCAAATAAGACTGTGGGAGAGGTCACGGTCTGCTCTTCAACAGATGTCGTCCTTGTGCTGATTAAACAGCATTTTAAAATGGAAACTGAATGGTAATAATTATCATTATTTGTGGCATCTCATAAATGGATTTCCACAAAGTCAATATAGCCATAACATATAAATGAGTGTCTCTTATATATGTGTAGCACCCTTACACTCTATACCGTGCTCAAGGGGTTTTACTCACCTTAGGCTGGAATGATGGGGTGTTTGGGTTCAATTTCTTTGAAAATGATTGAATCAATAAATTACTGGAAAATATATTGGCCTATATAATAAAAAAAAATCTGAATTGACTTATATACCAAGATATCAAAACACAAACTCAAATGTCTTGTCTGTGGCAAATCACTTAGACCTCACCCCTTTTACACAATTTCTCCATGACAGATTAACATCAAATACTTAATAAAACTCTACAGTGGGCCTACACACACACTTACACACACCAAACAAAAACCGTTACAAGCCTGTGTGATGCCCTGGTGCGAAATCCTTACCCTCAGCAGGGCAAAACACAGAAAGTTCAACTCACAGTTTTGGCAGCAGTCCTTGAGAAACAGGTCCAAATCTGATGAGAGAAGCTAGATGGAAGCAGCAATGGAGTCATCCTCAAGATTGTTTTAACTACTTATTTTACTATTTGTAACATCATATCTTGCTCATGACTACTTTATCTCAACCTCTCCATTAACAATTTTTCTTTTTATTAAACTAAATTATTCTCAGTTTAATTACTTTACAGAATTATTGTCACCTAACTTTAATAGGAACTGACATGTTTTAATCCCTTACTTTTACAGCGGGGCTACATATGATATTTAGATCACTGTCGGCAAACTATATCAATTAAACATGATAAAAACTATCTCAACTTCAATTTCTCTCGGTTTCCGCATATTTGTACTGTAGCATTACAGTACAACTAAGTCTAATGCCCTTTTTAATTCAATAATCACACAAATTCAGTTCAGATAATATAAAGTTATTCTCAAATGGTACTTTCTAAAAAGATCAAGGTTTGAAGAAATGTTTCACACATTGGCATTTGTTGCAGTGGAGAAGTGAAACTAGTCTTTGCTCTTTTTTTTCAAGTTCAAAGATAATCTTTGTGATTGGTTTATTAGAAACATTGAAAGATGACAAAACAACAAGACTAATAATACCAGGAAGATTAACAATTAAAATATTTGTAATTACACAAACAACTTTTTGCTGTGACAACCTGTCTTTGTCTTCATAGCTTTTATCTTGTGGAACCTTGGATTTGACCCATACCAGCCTGCCTGGATCAAGTTTTTCATTATATTTCTTCACTCATTTATGTTACACTGAGAAAATAAAAAATTGCATTTCACTCCGCTTGTCTGCTTTGGTTATTATTCAGGCAGTTATGAAGGTTGATTGACCTCGTGCTGGAACTTTTTCCATACATAAATGCAAAACTCAGTATGTGTTCTTTGTGAAGGGAAGTGTGATTTAGATCATTTTTGTCCTTCCCTTTGTCATTCTTCCTCTTCTCATGCAGTGATCTTTTCAGTTCTTCGTTACCATGCTCCAAAAACAAGAGGCAGTGGTGGCTGCTCATGGTCAAACGTGTCACTGTGGCTTGCCTCCTCATCAGTATGACTCTGCTGTACTGTCTGTCTACACTACGGATTAACTTCAGTCCACCAGAGTAAGAATCTGTCACAGCATTGCCTAAAATAGTATAACAGTCCCATAGCAACCTCTGAAAATGTTGGAAAACATATTGGCAGTTATTAGGATTATAAAGGCTCCAGTAAAATAAAGCTTTACCATAAGTTCTGTCCAGTCTGCAGAGGCAAAATATCTTCAGAAAAGGATATTCAGTAAAAAAAAAAAAAAAAAGTAGAAAGAAATCACAGACATGGCAAATAAGCTTGTTAGGATTTTCTTGTTAAGCTTCAAACCATTAACCTTTTCGCTTATAGACCGTATGTTCTAATTTTACCACTTAATACTGATGCTTATTTATGATCCTTATCTAAACAGAAGTGTGCCTCTGTTATCGTTGGTTTATTTATTGACTGTGTGAGCCTTGAAACAAAGTATTCACTTGTGCTATAATAAGTACATGAGTGGAAAATGCTGTAAACTTGGATATTTTGGCAAAAGATAAAAAATATTGTTGCATGCAAAGACATGAATTGGCTCCATATCAATAGTACACATTACATTATAGTTTTCAGTGTAGAGAGATTTTTAAGATAAATTGTGGCACTAATGAACTTCCATATTATGACTTTTTTCTAGGCTCCCAGTGCCTCTCTCCTGTGCTCCTCAACCAGGCCAACACAACACCCAGTCATCCACCAATGGCAGACAGCAAGACAATAACATCTGTGTTCCTAAAGTGGACCTCATGTTTATGAAGACCCATAAAACTGGAAGCAGCACCTTCATCAACATCCTGTTCCGCTTTGGAGAGAAGCACAAACTCAAATTTGCCTTCCCCAGCAGCCGAAACGACTTCTTCTACCCCTCACCGTTTCAGCATACGTACGTTCAAGGCTTTAAATCTGGAATGTGTTTTAATGTCATTTGTAACCACATGCGTTTCGATGCGTCCGAGGTGGCCAAAGTGATGCCTAGAGACACCTTCTACATCACCATCCTGCGAGATCCTGCAGAGCTCTTTGAGTCGTCCTTCCATTACTTTCGTCATGTTGTTCCTCTGACCTGGAGGATACCAGGTGAAGACAAGATGTCCGAGTTCCTGCGTGATCCCAAACTCTACTTCAGCCCAAATGGAATTAACTCCTTCTACCTGAAGAACCTGCTCTTCTTTGACTTTGGGCAGGACAACACCCTGGATCCAGATGACCCCCGTGTAGAGGAGAGCATCCGGCTCATTGGTGAGCGTTTTCACTCGTTCATACTAATGGAGCACTTTGAGGAATCACTCATTCTGCTCAAGGATACTCTCTGCTGGGAGATGGACGACATCCTCTTCTTCAAGCTCAACTCCCGTAAGGAATCCACTGTATCTAAAATGAGCCCAGAACTGAGGGCAAAGGCCTTGCAGTGGAACGGTGTTGACTGGAAGCTTTACAAACATTTTAACCTGACCTTGTGGGAGAAAGTGGAGGCTTACGGAAGAGAGCGTATGGCAAAGGATGTGGCAGAGCTTAGGAGGAGGAATGCAGAGATGGTGGAGATCTGCATTGAGGGAGGTCACTCTGTTGCCGCTGGAAACATTCATGAAGACGCCATGCAGCCGTGGCAGCCCATCGGAGAAAAGTCCATCATGGGATACAACTTGAATAAAAATATAGACAAAGCCTATGAGCAGTTGTGCCGAAAGATGTTGACCCAAGAAATTCAATATCTGACAGACTTGGGCGCTAACCTGTGGCTCACTAAGCTGTTGGGACATGTGAGGAATATCATTAACTGGTGATGAAACACACGAGACAAAAGCTGAATGAGCCTTTGAAGGAACGACTGAAAAGTAGATATGGTGAAGAGTGATGTTTTCAGAATATCTCATTATTTATGTCCTTTGCTCTAAATTACCATGCCACTTTTTTATTGTCTGATGTCAGATGTAACCAAACACCATACTGTATTTGTTCCAGTCTGGATGAGATTATCAAGATGTACAGAACATGAAACAAGCTCCAGCCAATATCATCCAGTTGCAGAGTCACAGTGAAAGTAGCTCTAAACCCTAAATGGTGGCACCTAAACCATTAACAGCAGCTGCACATGCACACATGCAAAGGTGCTCCATCTACAGGCGAGAAAAGCAATAGCAACTGCAGATTTGACACTTGCTGGCATTGCAGGTGATGTGTATTATAAAATAACAGGTTTTTTTTGTTTGTTTGTTTTTTTGGTAGCTGCTATGTTTGTTAAATTACAATGTAATATGTGCATCAAACTTCCAAATATCCAATATTCATTTGCATGTTTAAAAAACGAATCCTATCCACATCTGTGTCTGTAATTAAATGGTGGTATTTATATAATATGAATGCAGCCTCTATGTTAGGAAAGCTTAATCTCCTTTCATGCTATCTTGCATTTAAAAAAGAATCACACACTCATTTCTTTAGTCTTCTCATATTTGTTGGTTTGACTTGTGTGTATACCTATAAAGGAAGCGTGTTTTGGTAGGTTTTTCTTTTAGGAATATTTTAGCCTGTGACAGATGCAGCATCAAAGTACATTCATTAAATAGCTTCTTCTTAACACACCATCATCTGAGGGATAGAAATTCAATCTAAAAGATTGATCTAAATCCTTAGACAATGGGTGGTAATATTTTATATTGGCTACCGCTGTGATATGAAGTTGCACTGCAAAATTATGCAAAGTGGCGAGGTGACATGTGGCTGCTTTTCAAGGAGTAAAATCAATAATGTCATTAGCCATAAGCCTGACTGCTGAGAATATGAATATCAGGCTTTTCATTCCCCATTAGAAGTGTTCACACTAGATTTAGACTTTGACAGACAGGAACAAAAACACATTTTTCTCAGTACTTGACATTAATGTATTAGTTTAACAGCAAAAATATAAAGATGAAATAAGAAATATCCCCAAATGGACTGTAACATAATAGTGAGAACACCTTTCTCTCTTCTTCGCCTGTTCACCGGATGTTTGCGGTTGTCTTCAGGAGCCTGTCAACAGAATTTTCACTGCCCTTAAAAGCTGTTTTACAGTTGCACCATAAAAAAATTGTTATGTTTTTCATTGGTACCAGGCTACCAAAAAAATAAAACTCCTCAATCACAATACCACATTATATGTTTTGATATTAGACACTGCTGCTTATCATTTTGTGTGATGCCTGTGTTCAAGTATTTAAGTATTTCACGGAGCACAATTTTGACCTCAAAGGAGCAGCAGTGACCAAAAGATTTGTTTGAGTTGAGTCAGTGTCTTTCTGCTGCTCTATTTACATGAGAGTGGCAATAGTTTTGAAAGGAATATAATTTGTGTGTGCGCATGTGAGTTTATGTGCACATACTGTAATCCTTCTCCAAAACAACTTCTTCCTTCATTTTCTTTGAGTCCAAGACCGAAAATTATACTTCAGGTTTGATACATGGATATCAACACAGACAGACACACAAACAGACTGAAAGCTTAAGGTAAAGTGAATGCATCTCTTGTCAGGCTGTTGGTTTCATTGCTGAGCCATGAGGAGGTAAACATTAGCCCGCTGTTGACATTTTGGGTCAATTTTTATTTTCCTCTGAGCAAAAACAATGTGCTGATAACTTTGAACCAGCCTTTGCTGGAGCTCTCTCACTCAACCACTGTTAACTCTCGCTATAGTCCACACTATGAGCCTTATTTTGCTCTCCGATCCTTCCCTTTGCAAGTAGACACTGGTGTCCTTTGCATTAGACCCATTTTTCTTCATTATCAACTTGACCATCTCTGCTAGAAACCCCCCCAATTGTTCGTTCTTCTCCTTCGTAAAAGCAGAGCAAAAACTGATTTGAATAACTACTGGCCCACCTACAATCTGTTGCTTTTGCTTTGCAGACATTTTACAGCATCAGTTGACCTTTAACAATCCCTTGTAAATCATTGACAGAAATTCTATTTAAAGACTCATCGATCTGGTTTCAAGACTGACCATGTTGCACTCACTGACACAACCACAGCTGCATTACACAAGAGAAAACTTTTCACTCCTCTTTTTCCAGAGATCTCCTAAAAATCTGATTCTGAAGATTAAGTCGTACCTTTTTCCTGGATCAGTCTCATGGTTGCCATTTGTCTACCAATGCTTTAAAATCCTATTCATACCGCACATCTAAATGTAATAATAGGCAGTGTTCAATCTCTGATGACAAAAGATAGTCATATCATGGTCACTTTCTAAATGTGCTACTCTACATCTTTATTCCACCATTGTGCTCTTTTCTTGCACATGCAGCTTCATCTTAGCTTTTTTCTGAAGCACCATTCATGTTAGAAATGTGAACACCTTCGAAAAATGTCCCCAGAAAATAATACAGGGATTTTTATCTCAGACACCATATAGGTAATGGTATGACAAATGGTCAACTTCAGATTCAAAGTCCAGATTTTTATCTAAGTCATAACACTGCAATTCATAGTCAATGAATCTAATTGCATCTTTGTATTTCAATAATTATTCATTTATTTATTCATTCATTCATTTAATTATTTATTCATTTATTTTTACCGTCACCACTTCTGACATGGAAAAAAAGAGAATCCTTGTATTTGTATGGGATAAACGAACTCTCTGGTTAGACGATGTTGCACAGTAAATGTTTATTGTGTTTGATACGTACCGTTAAACCAGATGAACAATGACAAACAGGTATAAATCATAAAATCGACTTTTATGCTCACCAATCTTTTTACGCCTTTTAAACCACTCAAGCTGGATATCAATGTTTTCCAATGCTTTCCAGTGGAGCATGTGTTTACCACTATGGTGACAGAAGTGCAGATCAATCTGAGAGAAAATTATGACTTTTAATGACACAAAATGTTTTGGGTCCAAAAGCTTTTAGATTCCCTACAATGTCCTCGAGAGGGACAAAGTTAAGTCATATCACCTGACTTAAAACATCACTGGTGTTTTAAGTGACATGAGGATGGCAACAAATTTGATATTTTGTTGATGTCGTATCCCTTTAAAGCTCTGCATGCTACTGTGTATACTACAACTGTGTTTTAATATCCTGTGCAACCCCTTGTGTTTCCACAAGCCGTCCTTCCATTACTTTGGTCAAGTTGTTCCTCTGGATCCCAGGGGGGGAGATACCTGCTCTTCTGATGACCCCCATGTAGAGGAGAGCATCAGCCTGACACTGCTGAGTGTTTTCACTTGGTCGTGCTAATGGAGCACATTGAAGAATCACTCATCCTGCTCAAGGACACCCTCTGCTGGGAGATGGACGACGTCCTTTTCTTCAAGGTCCACTCCCTTAAGCTAAACTGAACCCAGAACTGAGGGCAAAGGCCTTGTAGTGGAAACGTGTTGAATGGATGACTTACAAACATTTCAACGATGGTGGAGATCTGCATTAAGGGAGGTAGTCTGAGGAGGCTTTGCAGCCATGGCAGTTCATTAAAAAAAAAACATTTCAACTTTAAATGTGACTTAACCAATTTCAGTTGTTTTTAGTTTTTTTTGTAGTTTTTTGAATTTCACTCTGGCTTAGTGATAGGGACAGGGAGATTTGCTGTACTTCAAAATTGTTCATTTGGCCTTGCAGCTACAGAGCTATTACTGATTGAATTGAATTTCAATGTGCGTTTTTCAGGTGGAAATTCAAAAAATAGACTGAAGCTGTGGAGGTTAACAGACTGATTGCACACTATTATCAAGAGCTGCAAGGAAACTGACTCATCCCTGCCTCTGTAGCTGACGTCATTGAAAGTGCTATATTTGACCGTCGTTATGAAGCCTATAATGAAGTTATTGCTGGCAACATATTAACACGTTTGTGCCAACACAGACAGAACATAAGATAAGAGTTTTGCAGGACTGTACCAGACTGAATGTGGACCTGATACACTGGAGACTGGAGTGTTTAAAGCCCTCATCTGTTTTCTTTAATCTCTTAAATAACTGTTAGATGTGCTGTAGGGTCAATTTTTTTGGAACCTCCAGCAGGGCGAGCATGCATGACTTCACTCTCCATTAGCTTTTCTCAACAGAGCCACATTCTCTTGCTGTCAGCTCAGCATTTCCACTGAAGCAACAGGCGATCCTGAAGCACCAGAATTCTAGAAATGAATGGGCAACATCCACTTTTCTTAGTGTGATGTGATTTTCCCATATTTAAATCCCGTGGCCTTTCTGTAACAACTGCCTCCTCGTTCACCCTGGGTATTGTAGAGGTGCATTGCCATGAGCAGTACAGTAGATGGCGCTGGAGTCCAGCATTACTGCTGTCGTCGTGCGACGAGAGGAGGATGAGTCACTCCACAGATGCAGACTTCATGGTGTCTTAGGAAAAACGTGATTACCTAACTACCATAAACATACTTGTGTACACCCACAAATAAAATTAAAAAACGCACAAAATGCCAGTTTACATAGAAAAACCCACACACAGTTTAACACACTTGCTCTCTAACATTGTCCTTCACAGCGAGAGGAAATAACAGCCCCCTGAGACTGAACTGGCTCAGACAGACCAGATTACACAAAGGTACAGTGGCCTTCTTACATAGACAGCACTGATGGGAAACAATGCACGACATTACCAGGAATAAGATGCTGTTGAAAGGGCAGCATGGGGGTAGAGAAGTAGAAGAAGTGAGACACTGGGGAGGAGAAAAGTTTAAATTGTTATGAAAGACATCATTCAAATTAGACTGGTTTCATTTCTGAAACCTCTCAAATATCTGAAATAGGTGCAGATTAGAACAAGAAAATCCAACAAATGAGTTGATTTACATTTGTTCTGAAGGCTTCATTAGTTTGGATCGGTATTCTAACTGCAGTTATAGCAAAGTCCAACCAAAATTATGTATACATCAAGATTGATAAAAAAAATATGGAATTCAAATGATATGGTGATTTTTTTGTTGTTGTTTAAAATGCATAAAGAAAACGCAAAAGATGAATATATATATAAATTACCAAATTCTGAATTTACAGTAAAAAGTCTAAGATAACAAGCCGTGAAATGAGGATATCGAACTGGTTAAGCAACATGAGAAGGTTCAAGCAGAAAGAGCTTTTTAGATTTTTTTTCTTCTTTTTTTTATTGGGCGCAGAAACCCAATACCATGTTCTAGTTTCAGTTCTATTTGGGACATATTAAATAAGAGCTTATTTTGTGGCCACATAAAAAGAGACTACATAGGAAAATGAATGAAATGCAACTGATGTTTTTTTAATTACCTTTTGTAAAACAGATACCAGTGATGGCCTCTGCTAATGACGGCATTTCCTCTAACATAAGATGTACTGTATATTGAAAGGTACGTGTCTCTCTGTCTCACACACTCAGAGAGAAGCAGCTGACAGTAGCACTTACTTCATTCTGTGATGTATCCGTGGTTACCCAACACTTTCTGATACCCACTTCTTACATTTTCAGGAACATGGCTCTTCTTGAGGCTGGTCTTAAAAAGTTTCACAATGAGTCATCAACCATTTCCTTCCTACTAAATACTGTATGTACTCAAATGACTTGTGAGGTTATGAGTCAATATACTGGAAGACTGCTGCTCTCTGTACAAGTTTTATTTCCAGTGAGAGAAACAGGTGGACTCACTCAGGGACACACTCTTAAATATGTATTATTTGAATGTTACGTTTCAACCCAATATGATACATATCCACATCAACATGATCCCTCCAGGTTTTATTGAGAATGAACATGGCTGACCAAATGATGATGGAATACTGTAGTCAATTTCCCCATTCCCCCAGCCAAAACCATCACATAACAGATTTATTTCTATCCCTGACTCATTAGACCAGAAAATCACCAAACCAGCTTAATCTGATTCTCAATAAAACCCTGAGTCCAAGCACGTGTGTTTGTGTGTGTATTCGTGTATGTGTATGTGCGTGTGTGTTTGTGTATGTTCATGTGGAAATCCGCAACCCTCGTAACTGTGATTTTACTACAAAACTTTATTTATTATTTCTTAAATATTTTCTCACTTCTTTTTAGCCAATGTATATTATAATATACAATAGACAAGAAAGAATAATTAGCTTAATATTACATATATCTTATATCAGACTTTCTAGTTTTCTACTTGTTAAATTAATATTATCTATTTTAAATTTTCAAATGCTGGTAAATATTTTTTATGGTAGTATTACTCCTAATAACAATAGTAATAATAATAAATTATATTTTTTCATCCCCTTATTTTTTTTCCCATGCTTTTAAGAAAATTAAAATGTACAACTAAATCTTCAACGAAACAACTGGTGAAGCTGGATTTTTGGCGAGGGGATGGTGCAGGATTGCCATGCAGTGGTGTTCAGCAGTCCTGATCCTCTTCCCTTTCCTCCTCCTTCCATCCCCTCCTCTCTCACGTGGATGCGGCGAGAGCAGCATGAGGGGCAATGAAAAAGAGGCTCATCTGTTCTTGACTGGGGCAGCTGTGCTGCTTCAGTGTCCCCTCTTTCTTTTCTCCCTTCTCACCTATTCTATTTATCTCTGCTCTTTTCTCTCCTCATTTTGTCAAGCTGTCTTCTGTCAGTCTTTGCTGTGTGTCTCTTTTTTGACCTCATTTGTTTCATCTTTTTGTATCTCCCTCCACCTTGCTCCTCCTCTTCTTTTCCCCTGTTGCTCTCCATCATTTTTCTTCATCTCATCTTCTTTTCATCTTCCTGCTCTTTCGAGTTGCTTTCAAGGTCACTTGCAGAAAAATCATATACCTTTGGCTTTGTGCATGAGTGCATGTGTGTGAACATGCACAAAGAGAGCTCTCATTGCCAGAGCTTGCTTTCATCTCTAAGATGAATTATTTCTCATTTTATCCACTGTCCAACAATAGATCCAGCTGTACAATACAGTCTGGTCAAAATTAAAGCCCTTTTTGCATCAGCATTTCAAGAGCTGCTGAAACATATTATTTTGCAAAAGCACAGGCTACAATAAAACTGAACTGTTAGACACAGTCTCTATAATGATTACCAGTGGAGCTCTTAAGCCAACTGAGAACTGGGTTTAGGACTTTGAACTATTCGGTTTAATTTTTCTGCCAGAATGGGTCAAATGTTCATGAGCAGAGCTCTGCTTTGTGGCATAATCTCCTTCATCCAACTTTAAAGTTGGAGCAACATTTAAGGGCGACATTTGGGCGAGTTGGTTGAGCAGATTGAATCTGAATTTGTTTATTGTCATTTTTACACTGTACAGTATGTTTTTGTATAGAGCTGGGCAGGCTGTTTCCCCCATGCTTCCACTGTTTAAACTAACTGCCTGCTGCTTGTAGCTACAAACGTGTGAACAGACATGAGAGTGATATCAGTTTTCCCATCAAAATCTCTGTATGTTTATTACCCAAAGTGTTTGAACTAGTCCTTTAAAGTTCTGACTCGTCATTGCCATGCTAATGAATATACCAGCAATAATCCTGGCTCTCCTTCAGTCTAGAGAGGATCGTCTGTGTTATTCAATCCCTTTTCTATAAACCCTCACTCACTCGGTATTAAGTCCTCCACACTGCCCAAAATAGCCACGGGTTCTCCTTTGGGAACTACAGCAAAGCTTTTCTGTAATAATCTATGTGTGTGTGTGTGTGTGTGTGTGTGTGTGTGTGTGTGTGTGTGTGAGCAACTTACATAGGACACAAAATGTTGCTTAATCAGCAGAGTCAAACAGAGGCCCTGACAGGAGAAAACAACCACGGCAGCAGAAAGAGAGAAAAAAAATATGGAACAACTATTCCAGATGGTGAGATGAGAGAGACAGAAAACAGACACGCGTGCATGTGTACATACACACACACACGCATACAGAGAGAGAGACAGAGAGTAATTGGACAAACAACACAGCATTACCTTTCCAATAACACACCACCAGAATCCTAACATGGCAGAAAGTTGACAAGTAGATTGTAGATGAGGGATGGAAGAGACAGAGGCAGACAGAAAGAGACAGACAGAGAGTAACACAGTGAAATGACTGGAGGAACCATGGAAAGGTAGATGCGTTTACAACCAGACAACATTCACAACATTCTCGGCTGTCTCTTGGTTTGTTTATCCTCACTTTACTCGTTAATGTGGTAATTTCCCCCAAAACTCCAATAGACCTCCCTGTCTGTCACAAAAACAATTGAAATCATCAACAGTGCATGTTAAAGTAAAGATAACGTCTGTACAAAGACACTGTTCAGGATCAGTCTTGGTTCACGATGGCAACACAGAACTCAGCAAGAACAGTGCACAGTTCATGTATGCGCACTGTCTTGCATACGCAAACACGCTGTCTATAGGGCTTGCTTCCTTCCTACAGGCTCACCCTGCAGGGATCTGGAGGCCAGAGATAAGGATCATCAGAAAGAATTTGGTTCGCCCGCTTCATTACATAGGGCGGCGTAAATCCCTCGCCCTCTCCCACTGTTGTTTGGGTTCGGTCTGTGTTTGAGTTGGTAAAATGTAGTTTGTTTTATTTCACAGTGCAACATTCTCACATCCTCCTCCGCTCACTCCTGCATCAAGGACACCACTGATGTTACAAAGGGCCTCCCCTACATTGCTTCACTTTGGTTTGATTTAGCTTCTTTTGTCTTTCAGGTGGCTGCTAACACATGCATGCTCGTATGTGTAATACACAAATAAGGCGGCTTTCAGAGAGACACGGCAACAACACAACATAGTAAAAGCTCATACTGTTGTCCAATGAGATGATACAGTCGTCTGTATATATAGAGTTATAAATACTATATATAAAAAAATAGAGCATGACCCTTTTGGTTGAATTTATGTTACACAGATTGGTTTTGACACCAAAAAATAAAAGATTTAAAGTTGTTTTTATAGTGCCTCATCATCACAACCTTTCACAGGTTTTCAAATGTGTCATCACTTGTCACAACTGACATGGGAACGCAATTAATGTAAATTATTCACTAACATCATGAGAGGGTTAATGTTTTCTACACTCCTTGTTGTTCCCCTTACAGTTGACCACTCTCCGAAACTTTCCAAAGAATCTACAAAAGTCTCTCAAAAACATGTAAATACTGTAGTTCTGTGATGTGTCTGGGATTCCACAGGCAGTGGGAGACCTGAATAATCAGACTGGGAAAGGAACAGCAGACAGACAGATAGAGGGAGAATAGACAGAGGTCAGTGTGGCTGCCAGCTGTTTGAGATGAATAGAGCATTATATAGAACAGAGGGCGGCAGATGGCTAGTCAGCACACTGATACACACACACATAGAGTCAATTTTAGAAAGGCTCGTGAGGACACAAAACACGAACTGGTGGTTCGCATGTAAACATTTGTAATTAGGCTGCTTAGATGACATCAGGACATTTCAGTACAAACACAGTGCCTTTATATTTTTGAATTTTGTTGTTTTTACATTTGTATCATTCAAGGTCTGGAATGTGTTAACTCAGCAAGTAAAGCACCTGTGTTTGTTTGGAATCAGTAGAAAAAGAACTGTGAGATATTTAGTTCCATCAGTATCTATACTATAAATCAGCATCATAACAGCTGCTCCGGTAGACACACACACACACACACACACAAAAACACACACACACACACAAAAACACACACACACACACACACAACCACACGACTCAAGGCACTCTGGAACGAACGCTCTCAAGCACACACAAAGATGTGAGTTGATGTGATGCAGACATACTCAACCTTAAATGCCCCCAGATGTAAACACTAACAGTTGCTGTAACACACATACACACACACACACACACACACACACACACACACACACACACACACATGGTGAACAGTTTAATCTTCCTTTGCCTTTCTTTTAGTCCTTTAGAAGTTGTGCCACAAGAAATCTGGTGAGGCTGCTTCATGTTTTTAAGGCCCTTGACTGTGGAACATCCTCCCCTCGGATCAAACAAGGAAACTCCCCCTGTGTTTTTAAAAAGAAATTGAATACCTATCTTTTTACAGTAATTTGGCTTTTACTTTTGGTTAACTTAATTGATTTTTTAAAACTTGTTGTTTTGGTTTAATTTTGTTTTAGTTCCTCGCCATTGTTTTTTAATCTTGGGCTTCATCTTCATATGACAGGTGCTATACAAATAAGGTCATTGTTATTATAAGTTCTTAATGGTCGCCCACTGTCAGTACGGTATGGGCGCATTATGCAGCAAACTGTACTCAGCAAATGACTATCGCCTGCTGCAAACCCTGCATTATATGTGACACTTATACACTTTCATTGCGTGCTTACAGTATATACTTATCAGTGTGCTTAATGGCTTCTCTACACAGAAATATCTGAACGGTACACATATGTGTTAAGCTTGTTTGGTAATGTTCATCTGTAGAAGCAAACACAGGATGCAAGAGGGTGGTGACGTTCATTTAAAAGAGAAATAAATCATGTTTTCATCTTGTTAAGAGTGTGAGCATGTTTTACACGACTGTGTTTATTTTTGAACTTTTGGATATTGTATGCAGGGAAGGGTGTTGATGAGCATATGATCTCCCTTTGGCACACTCAGCTGACTGGCAAAAAGTCCTGACCACTGAGGAGCTTCATATTAGTCTGTTCATTCATCTCTCTCATCCAGGTTAAAATCCAACTCTGAATTGATCATTTCTAGCTGACTTGAGGATATTTTGGCAGTGTTGGCAATTATTAACCTTTTCCACTCTTGTTTTCCCAAGGTAGTCTGGGAATTTGAACCCTCAAATAAAAGCAAATACCTTAAACTAATCCATTTGAAGAGACGGAAATGACAAAAGATCAGAATGATGCTTCTGAAAATCTAGCAGCACCAACTCTCCTGTCTGGAGTCTGGAGTGGATTATTTGTGTATATCGCAATGAAAAGGCAGAGAGCCACAAAGTTTTACATGACAGCGGGGGAAGTCTGGGCAATCCTTAATCCTTCAGATGAAAACATACCTTGATTAAAAAAAAAAAAAAAGATTTGAAATGATAGAAAGTGATTAATTTTGCACATTATATATATATATCGTTGTCACTGGTATTTTTCCACGTATTATATGTCCCTTCATGAATATTCATGCTGCTTGAATTCACATATTTGAATAGAATACTGAATTTTCTCATTTTCTTTGTCTGTCCATTGTCTGTTGTGATTACCCTGGATCAGCATATTTTTTTGTACTTTTTGCTATGTTTATGTTTTTTTCTATTTTTCCTTAATATACATAATTTTCAAAGTTTCACTAAATTCAAAAAGCTGTTTATATTGAAATCAAAAATTTTCTTAGCTGTATTTGGTGCTGCAGTGACTCAGTATCCCAGTGAGACACGTCCTAACAGGAAAAGCACGGATGTAATTAATAACATTAACAAGGGCTGCATTCCATCTAGTGTTGCCAGTTTCAGGGCCGTGCTATCATGCATGAGGACTCAGTTGGGAGTATGAATGGAACTGAACCCTTGTTAATGTAATTAATTCCATCTGGGCTCTTCCTGACAAGTCAAAAATTAAAAAAAAAAAAGTTTATTAATGTTTCAACTAATCCAATTTAAAGTTATTTTTAAACAACTGTCCTTAAAATGCCCATGATGACTGTCCCTTTACGTAAGAAAATGTTTAACCCAGTTCCTCCATGATTAAGTACAGTGCTCACTGGGGCCTGTAACCGAGCATTTACCCGCAGCACATGACTTTCTCTGAGAAACTCTGACACATGGAATGGTTGAAGGAAAGAGGATGTTTGTTGATGTCAACACAGCCTTTAGTCAACACCTCTGAGACTCAAACAAGCATGAAATGCACACACACGCATAAATTCAAATGCTTGCGCACACACACTCATGACTACCGTCTGCTAGACGCAGGCAAGAGAAGTCTGTGTGAGAGTGTGTGTGTGTGTGTGTGTGTGTGTGTGTGTGTGTGTGTTTGTGTGTGTGTGTGTGTGTGTGTGTTAAAGACGGAGAGGGAGTATTGATATTTTTGTGTCCACAGAAATCTGAAACAATTTTCTGTCCACAACACATGAATATGTCTTTGAATTGTGCTCAAATACTTCTTCACACTTTATATGTTGGCTGTGAACATGGGTCTTGTGGGTCACAAGGAGGAGTTCATAGCAGCAATATAACCATGATCCTTTGTGTCCTTGTGTTAATGATGTAACCAGTGAAATGTCCAGAACACAGTAGGTCACAACAAAACAGTGTCAGGAACAGAAATGGCGCATTTATTTTATTTAATCAATTGTAAAATTCTGTGAGTTTATAAAAGGTTGTGTGTGTTTTTCCTGAGGACATGCCGAACTAAATCGTTTTACATATGAGGTCCTGGTAATATGATCTGCTACATATAGGCAGTAGCTTCAAAGTCACCCATGACATGAAGAATGCATTGAACAGGGAGCCCTGCACATCCTAGACTAGAGGTCAGAAATTAAGCTTTGACATGGGGCAAGTTTCTTTCAGCAGTGTTCATAGGAGGCCAGGACAGGTTCACAGGTGCAGTGGGCCTCTTTATTTCAAATTCTTGTTTATAGACTGATAGGTTGATTATACACTGTGGGTCTAAGCTGGTTACAAGAATTCAAGCATGAGTTACAATAGTTGCATTCTGGCGGGTCTGGCCTGGCATTGAGAGAATACTCCACTGATTTAACTTTGCAGAGGTCTGGTAAGTTTCTCCACACCTCCAGATTTTGCTCATATTCAAATTTGTAGTCTTCAGCCTCGACCGACGCTGACTCAATTGACACCACTTGAGACAGCTTTTCACACGTGGCGTAATGGTCCCCTCAGACCTGTAAACAGACTTACTTTGATGTGTAAAATCAGTGGTGTTCCTCTTCAAGCTAAGCTATATTCAAAGCCACTCTCATTTATGTACCAAAGGAGGACAAAATATAAGAAACATAAATCAATATAATCAATGCAACATCACTACTTTGATAAAAAAAATGGCCGTGAGATGCAGTTAAGATTTTGAGATTTTTTTTTTCAAACAGCTGCCTCAAGGTCAGGAATTAATGTTCACATTCAACACCACTATTAACTGTAGCTGCAAAATATTGACTTTGAGTTGATTCCTAACATAGTGTAAACAGAAATTTTGTATCATAAATTTACACAACAAGGAGGATTTGTTGCTTAGATATTACATGAACTGGGAATGAAATCTGTGTGTGAACTGTCTGTGTAGGGGCTTGTTTGTAAGTGTATCCCATTTAGAAATAAAAAAAAAATGAAGCAGTACATAGTGCACACATAACATGTACAAATTAGTTAGGGTCATGATTTATGAGTAAGAATTGTTTTCAAGCAAATTCCCAGAAAAATATATCTGAAACCCAGTACTGCAACAATGGCCTCATTCACCAGCTGTGTTATAACTAGAGCACTTCCAAAGGAGCTGCATGGGAAATCATTATTCAGTATCTGCCCATAGGTCACACATGTGCTGTATGCACTAAAACACTATGTACCAAGTAACATGCGTACAATATGTATAAGGGACAAACACAAATCATTCATAATAATTCTGTCAGTAATTGAGGAGTTTGGGAAATTAATGGCAAATTGTTGCTCCTTCCCTGGCCCATAGTCCACACACATGAATTACAGCACATAGAACATAAACACACATCCTCTATATATCATGTTACAAGAATGCTATACACAGCAACTGTGGATATAATCAATGGGATTTGTTGCACAATGACCTCAGGCTGTACAGTGTCATTTAGGTCATTTATGTTCTTATCTGATTCATTCTTCCTTGAAAAAAAAAAACTTTCATCTCATGATACGAAGAATTCATGTGTTTTCTTTGACAGTGTTCTGTAATAGGGTCGTGCATGCAAAGCGATGCTCCCACCCCTGAGAATTTCTTGTCATGTCAAAGCAAATGACAGATGATTTATGTCTCATCCCTTGAAGCGCAGTTTGACCTTGTCATTCAGTTCTAATGAGAAATATACCACAAGCCTAATTACAGAGACTAATATAATCCCTCTTTTTAAGAAAACCACTGCTTAATCTTACTGGAAATCTTGCTGGCAATCCTTCAAACAGCTTTCACTCGCTGACCTGATGTAACTCATAGATTGAAGAAAGAAACTGGAGAAACATTTACTCTTGAATTGTACATAAATGTATGTAAATCCCTGTATGAATAATATAGTGATGCCTCTGGAGAAAAAAAAAAGAATAATCATGGATTACTAAAGATTTGATTTGATTATAGGAGGTTGAAAATACTGTCAAGTCAAAATCGTTATGCTTCCTTTAACTTGGTGGAAGGAATATGGGAGGTTAGCATTCAGTCATCCTTGTGCTGTTCATAAACATTAAACATATCGGTGCTAATCAGCTTCTTCATTGCTGTATTTCTGCTAAGTAACCATTTCTAGTAGCTCTGGAGCTTTTCATTGTTCTCCTCAGTCGTCCTCAGCCAAGCAGTGACATCATTCCCCTTTCACCCAGTTCTCTGATGGCTGCAGTACGAGGTAACCAGCGGTCAAACCACGATGCATTCACGGGCTCTTCCTCTCCGTTATACGAGTGTTGGCGTAAAACGTGTAAAATTATTTGATTAATTAAGTCAGAATAAAGAATGAAAATAATTGACATGTGCCAGGACTATTATTATTATTTTGGGTGTCTGTATATCACACAAGTAAAGTCACGCAGAGGGAAGTCTTAAGTGAACTGGACTGTGATGGAGGAATACAATGACTTCCATGTGCAACCACAAAACCTGTATACACATTAGTAATATCTTGAGAAAGCCAGTATTATCTTTTAACTTACGTGGTTGTTTGTAACTTATGATGCTGAATGCTGGAAATAAGCAATAATTCTACAAATTTTCTAAAAAACGATTAACGGAAATACGTTTTGATTTACATCTTTCACTCGGTTCACTGCAGAGGGAGATACATACAAGTAATTTAAATTTTATTGTAGCCTACTACATTTATTTGAAAGTAAAAGTCAAAAAGTGATCATCAATTGTCAACATAAAAAGCCACAAAATTAAAATACAGACCTAGCTTATGGGCTAGTGGGTTAAATTTAATTATAACACAGTGTAATTTTGATGAAGACTTGGGAAACCAGCCGATCTATCTCTGCGCGTGGCTGATTGATTTACTGTTTTCTTGGTAGATGCTCGTCTCCATTTGCAGTTGCAGTATTTTCGACAGCACCTGAAGGCCACACGAGTGTCGACGTTGCGAGCAGGAGGAGAGACTCAAACCAATGTTTATCTAACATAGTTCCAGCAACCGAGGTTGTTCTTTGTGTCATCTTAATATTTTCGAAAAATATTTCCCATCAGTCATTCAGTTCACTCCATTCTTTGTTTACTGTGACATGAATCGCAGATTGGAAGTGAAATCCCGTGCACTCCGCACATCAGGTCGTCAGGACTGAGGTGGCATTTGCATGGTTTCAAATAACAGGTGAATTTTTAGGAGAATCTTTTTATTATTATTATTATTATAAACGTACAAATAGATGTGACACATTTTTTGCAGTGTTGAGTTAAATATAGGCATTCCGGACACCAACCCCCTCCTATCATGCTTCCCTTCATCATACTCTGTGCTGGGGTTACTATCGGACAAATCTCCCCTCCTCCTTCATTCTCTGTGCCGGGGTTACTATCAGACAAATCTCCCATCCTCCTCCTCCTCATCTTCCTCTCATCCTGCCTGTCTGTACCCGCATCATACACACGGACATGTCTGTATGTTCTGTTTTGTTTACCACAGCTACAGTTTTAGGAGCTCGACAATCACAAGGTGGAAACTGTGCCATGTTGCAGCTTCATGTATTCCTGCAAAAAAAAGAAAAAAAGACCGCTGTACATTCTCTGTTGCAGTTTGTGTTCAGGGTTACTATCGGTCAAAGTGGAAATGAGGAAGTGCTCCGTGTTTTAGAAATGAAGTGGGGAAAGAATCCAAGCATTCAAGTTAAAAGGCAGAATCCCAACGACAAAAAAGTAAGTAGTGCTCAACAGACACATTTTCAAGTGAATTAGAAAAACTGTTCAATGAACATTTCAGTGCAAAATAACTGTATTTACACTGAGCCCAAATTCCAAACCTTCAAAATACAAACAGTGTATCCAGTATGGCCAAGATGCCTAGAAGTCCTTTTTCTCAGAAAGAGATTACAGGTTCTTCACCTCATCCTCTCTGCTCAAACTTTGATGTAACAGTGCGACTGTGCTCTATTTTCCACTTTCCCTCGATTTAACATTGACAAGTCTCTCAATTAAAAAGCTATAGTCAGAGATTCTACAGGGACCCTTGAATTGCTTCCAGTGGGTCATGCAGCAAAATGAGGATTAGGCTACTGTCACCCTTATTTCATCCCATAGAACTGATGATGGTGATGTGGAAAGGCCAGGCTTCACAGAGATCAAAGGGCATCTGGGTCCACAATGTAGGTTATTGGCTTAAAGACTATAAATGGTAAAGAACAGTAGCTACTGTGGATTATAGAAAGTGTTTAGGTACCCTCTTTGAATGGTATAGGCAACAGATTAAACATTAAAGTCATTAGTCTTTCAGTCAGGTATAAGATGTCTGGATTTTAGCTTTTCACCAAGTTGGATGAGTGTCCGTGACTCAAAGATTTTAACATTTTTCAGAAGCTAAAAGGATTTTCCTCACAACATTTTACATCTCATCACCTCATTTGAAGATAAGAGCATGGTATTTGAGCGAGTGAATTATCCTAAGCTTGTATTTTGGCTACTTTTAGACAAAGGCTTGTATGAATTTTATCTATGAGAGAAAGATGCAGTGCAGCTTTTGCTTGTGTCAGATATTGAGACAATATTGAAGTCGAATCTGACATTTTAAGTTCTTTCTTGCTAAGATGACTTGGATCAACTTTTAATCAGAAAAAAAGGAGAGGAGCTGATGAATGCTGAAAATTGATGCAGATATAGTGATAGTGATATTGTGCTCAATATGTGCACAAATACAGGCACTCACTGGCATAAAGAACATGGAAAAGGCTTGGATCGACTGCTAATCTGGGTTGCACTGTGTTTAAAGCTTGGCGCTCTTCTGTGTTCTTCATGCCAATGAATGCCTGTACTTATGCACATGTTGAGTGTGTTTCCACTGTTCATTCGTGGTTAAACTCTGGTTCCAACACCAACAAGTCGACCAAGCGTGGATCACAAGCACGCAATATGTGATCTCTAAAAATGACAGTATCATTTCATGACAAATTACTATGAGTTTCACATACTTTATATTTACAAACCAGCCACATTACACTATTTACAGTATAAATCCTCCTTTAAGCAGAACAATCCTAGTTTTCTGCATTTTTCTTTGTGTGTACCAATGTCTTTTCTTCTCCTCAAGAGACCTGCAGTCCACCTGCATGAACATGCTCTCACTCAGTGAACTGTTGCAAGAAGCCCAAGTTTTGGACTTTCCCATTCTCGTTGTCATGTCCCTGCAGCCACAGCCAAGAAAATCCAAGAGCGTTTTAACATCTCAAGTTGGTTCTAGTACAGTGATCCCATAAGCGGTGAGTGTGTAAACTAGCTCATGCTGCGCCAGCCATAACAAACCATTGTTCTCCAGCCAGTGGGAATAACTGCACCTGACAGTTCACTATACGCATAATCACAATGAATAAGCGGTGAACTGATGAACTCAGTAGAGACAGATATTCGTCGGTTTCAAACACTACCCACTTTATAGTCATGCCTTTCCTCTGTCCTTGCAGTATAATTTGATGAAAACGGACTGTTGTTGTATTCATTCTCCGGTTCCAACATTTTGTCCCGGACCAGGCAAAGGTGAACTCTTTGTACTTGTGCATGTTGTTGAGAATCTGTCGTGTGATTTTTGGTAAATTTCATGCTCGCAGTTTAGTGTCCTCAAATGGCCGGGAACAAGACAATGATGCCCCGTTGTCTCCAGGGAGCTGCTGCGTAGCTGACCGCAACCTCTGACCTTCTGAAAGGACAGAAAGAGACAACAGAAAAAACTGTTTACTTCTATGAATCAATGAATCATTATATTGTTCTGATTTGACTCTTTATCGTCTTTTTAAATCCATTAGAAAAAAAAATTAATTTACAGTATTTATCATGTGAAGACAGAATGATAAAATGAAAATATTAAATTTCACATTTTATTATAAATGTATTACTTTTGAATTGTATCATTTAAAAGCAAATTTAATCAATGCCTCTCTTTATAAATGGTTTTATAAATAAATCAATAAAATAGCTGATTAGATTTAACCACTGAGAAGGTCTATGATTATTGAAAGAATCCAGGTTTTCACAGAAAATAATCTGGCCTTTATTAAATAAAAAATGTTATTTTAGAATCAGCAATGGCATGTAACCATTTCAGAAAGCCACAAACTCCTCATATTAGAACTCATTTATATTTTATTCTCTGTAATATGGAACTATTTCTACACCACATTTTTTTCTTCCCAGCTCATTATTTTCAGTGACTCACAGGAAGATTTCAACACCATGAAAATCACCACAGCTTCAGTTTTCCTCAGTAACCCTGAATTCTTCAGATTAAAAAAATATCTATTTTTATGATCCAGTCATATTGGATGATTATCATCCATCTTTATCCATGCAGACAGTTGTTAAAGCTTCTTTTATGGATTAAGTAGCTAATCACTCTGATCAAGGATCCTGTTTTAATGAGACCCCATAGGAGACAACGCTGTACCCCATCCACAGTGGAGGAGAAAACATTTAAATGATGCATGTTTTCCGCCTTATTGCCATGTTTTTCCATCATCCACCTTTTCCTACACTTTCATCTTGTTTCAGCTGCCAGGGACCAAGCACAACACTTGTTAGATTATTTTATGAAAGAATGACCATATTAAATTGAGACTGTGTGAGAGAAGAAATAAAATTCAACTTTCATGAAGAAATACAAGTCGCCTTCTTTGTATCTACAGATTTAAGTGGAAACAGAAAGGAAAAGAATAATTTAGCTGTCCACCATCTTTAAACTAATTGCACCCTTAAGCAAAGCGAACAGAATAAAAGACAGTGGAGGCAGACTAGGCTGGATAATCACTGCCAGATGGTTGTCAGGTTCTTTGTACATTAGTAAGCATGGACTGTATACCAGGCTCCTGAAGCGTCTCACAAATGTCAACAGAAGATAACCATGAAACAAATAGGATTAGAGTTCAGGAGAAATTCTGCTCTTTGTTCTGGGGACTTGGACATGACACAGTCAAAAAGTTAATGATGGTGCAAGTGTGGGTTCAGCTGTGGTTGATTTTTATTTTTGTAAAGGTGGTTTTTCTCTTACAGTATGCAGTGCAAAGTCATAACGCACTGTATGTACCATGGTGGAGAGGAGTAAGACCTGCAGCGAATGTTACAACCAGCCAGATGAACCATCCATTGTTGTTCTATTTGATGCACCACTGAGTTGCTTTGACTTAAAACATGCATGATAACACAAGGGGTGTCCGGTGTGCAGCCTGGTGTCCCCTCTCCCTCCTGACCCCAACTGTGTCTTTATGAACTGAAAATTACTCTTGTGGTCCCTCAGAAGAGCTTTTTGAGCTCTGTATAATCTGGTGCTGGTGGCAGGCGGCCACTCCGTCGGACAAACATGAACCAGCCAGGCGCTGGTGTCTGGTGACATGTAAAGTGTTTACCGTCACTCCTGAACAGAATGTTGTTGGACAGCAGAGTGGTCCTGTTATCCAGAGGCCACATCAGGACAGTCATGTAATTGTTTAGCCACATGCAGTGGGACACTTCAATGGAACAAGCAATAAGACAGTGGAAAACTGAGTGCATTTTAATTTCATGCAGAAGAACACACTGGCGCTGCAAAACAGGTTGTATTAATTGTTCTTGATTCTTGTCTTGAATATTCATGTCTCACAAAAAGTCTGAACGGGCAATGATTTAGTAACTCTAATCTGTGCACGTCTTTACATTCATGCACGTCCTGTGTAATGTAAAGTACAGTCATGTATCATTCAATGATCAAAGTGAAGGTAATTGTCCAATTGAAGGTCAAGAATGACCAGGAGTGACAACGATTCACAATTCAACAACAACTGATGTACATGCATTGTGCATTGCTGTAAGCATCACTGCACGTGGCCTGCTGTCTTTGCCCAGCTGAGTTCTGAGTTCTAAGTTTGATGGATGAAAGCAGCAAGTGCAAATGAAGCAATGATAAGTTCACATCTATCCATCCATTTTATAAGCAGCTTATCTTGTTCAGGGTCACGGAGGGCTGAAGCCTATTCCAGCACACATTGGGTGAGAGACAAGGTACACGAAGGATCTGTCACAGGGCTAACACAAATACAGACACATATCTGCATTCACACTCGCCTACAGAAATTCGTTTTAGAAAGAAGAAATAGGAAGAGGATGCATGGAGACTTGGGCAGACAAGACTGATAGAGTGTTACAGTTCGAATAATATAATATAATATAATATAATATAATATAATATAATATAATATAATATAATATAATATAATATAATATAATCCTCTCAACTATGTACCATCTCCTGCTGTGAATATTCAAGTTACAATACAGATGATACACATATGTTGCAAACACACAGTGGGCATGATACATGACCCCAAAACCGCCTGGTTGTAGGGCACAGAGGACAACAACCTTTGTCCCCAAGGCAGTTCAGCTCCTCAACTCACAACCATCCCTGTCCTCTGCTCACCCCGCAAGCCCCCCTCCCCCGACTCTGACACACACTCAGACTTGGGTCAGGCACTGAACACTTCTGTTGCACATACACAGATACTGTGACTTTCACATTGACTTTGCTATACCCGATGTAACACAGTTTTTTTTTTATTGCACTAAAATTACCTTTTCATGTTGTTAATTTTTACCATGATGTGTACAGCTTTTTATTTGCACTAGTGATGGCATTCTGTCATGCCATTCCCATTATCATAGTATCACAGGTTATTGTTTTTTGCATGTCATGTCACTGTCCTTGTTTTAATGTGTACAGTTCTGGTTATGTTTTTATGGGTCTTTTTGTGTGTTTCTATGTCATTGCCTTTATAATGTGTAGAATCCTTGTAGTATACTTCTCTATGTGACTTTCAAATTCCCCCCATGGGAAAAATATTAATTTTGAATGATAATTATGATGATGGATATAACCTTAGTAGTAGAGGTAAAAGTAGTTTTACTCCAAAGGTAGAACCAGTAGTAATTTAATATTTTCTTACAACCTTCTTGAGCCAGACAGTAATTGAAAAGCTGTGCAATGCACTGATGAGGCTGTGAGGTGTTGCTGGCCCTTTAAGAGATGTTTTGACGCCGCACGTGCTTGCCTTATACGGGAGCAGCAACAAACGGTGACCGATAGTTACCTCTGCTGCTCTCTCTGCTCTGCTCCGCATCGAGCAGCGCTATAAAAGCCTGCTGGAGGAAAAAAAAACAGTTTTGTCAGACACTGAGACAGAGCACCGGAGGAACGTGGAGGAGGAGTACAGTTTTTTCACCATTTATAAAGTTATGTTCTGGATGACGGATTTTAATTTATGAAAAGAGAAGGAGTGGATATTCACACCGTTCAGGATCAAGGTCGGTGAGTGTGGAGTTTTATGTTGAGTTTTTCTGTGCGGGATTTGTGAGTTTCTTTGTTGGAGTAACAAAGAGATGTATGCCACCGTGTGATAGCTAAAACATATTTTTGTATCACTTTATGCTAACTTAATATTCTGTGTGTGGTTTTGAGTAATTTCATGTCAAAAAGTAAAATATTTTTGGTCTTGAATGCGAATTACATCCCGATAATTATTAGCAGAGTTTTGTGATTTTCCTCGTTTTAACGTCACAAAGTTAAATGAGAACTGCAGTGTGCTGAATGGACATTACACGTTCGAAGCAATGTTGTTGTTTTGGTAATATGACAAGTGTTTTCCTTGCTGGTTTTTGCTCTTTTATCATGCATGTCAGTATCCTCTTCGTCCGTCTTTGAGTAGTAACGTCAAGGTATTTAGCCTATAGCTAACGCATGGCTTCCGGTGAGGTATCCCAAAAAATAAAAGCCTCTTTGTTGCAACGTCGTTGTAAGACACAGATTATCAACCCAGAAGAAAAAAGAGGTGGAAAGGATATATATTGTGTTTCTCTCTCTTGTTTGTCTTTAAAGTAAAAATTTTTAAAGGTAACAGGAGATCGCATAACTACCTGCTGACAGGTAGTTTCAAGTCTTGTTTGTTGCAGCTTTAATTCTGAAGGCTCATTCGCCTGACTTGTAGATGCATATGGCTAACTTGACGCTGCTGTAGCTCAGCATCGCGACGCTGAATGACCGACAGTAACCTCAGTTCAACAGAACAATTAAAACATAAGCATATAAGTCAGTCAGTCAGTCAGTCAGACGATGAATTTTGACTATCTGTCATAGTGTTGACATTTGGTCACAATGCAAAAGAAAAGATAGCCCTTTGTGACTGTTAACTGTAGCCTGTTTTTCTTTTCATTTCTGTTTTGTTTTGTTCTTTTTTTCGAAGATGTGCGCGGAGACAGCGTAGTAATGTGTTGTATTAGTGTTTTTTTTTTTTTTTTTTTAAATATCAATGTGCATGTATGCAGTTGAGCTGCGACGTCGACGAAAAGCATATGCTTTCTGTTTTCATTCGAACTGTCTCTTTCATGCAAAAGCATCGACGGACTTACATCGTCTTTTTCGTCATGACAAAAGTGAATTGTTTTTCTGTTGACCAGCTTTCTATTTTTAAATGACCTGTCATGTGTGTTGAGAAAACAAGGGAGACAATGGAGTTGAGAAAAAAAATCCTATACGAGTGTGATAACACGTGAGCGAGGATTGATGGTAAACAAGTCGAAAAATGAGAAAAAGAGTGTGGACCACTAGAGGCGCCCTGGCTCTGCACCATTTGGGCTGCTCAACACTCAGCAGATAAAAACCCCCTCACTTCTGCATGCGATGTATTACCATCAGTGTTTACCAGAATCATATGGAGGAGAACTCAGAAAGCTACTCAGATACAAAAATGAACGATGATAATCAGGTCCTAAAATCCGAAATTAACATGTACACATGGTGTTTTGTTGCGATATCAAACCAAAAATAAGGATATCCTATAATTATGAGGGAAGAAAAAATAAAATCAATTAAATGTACGTCAAACGTGGCAAAGGTGTAAATTGTATACACTGATATCCACCCACACACGCAGCAATTTCGCAGACGACAGAATGGGAATGTAATTGGTGTTTTGTTGTTTTTTATCCTCATTCATTTCATAGGATTTGTATAGAAGTGTAGTGGAATACACGCGGGAAAAATCAATCAACTGTATAAATAAAGAAGATGTTGATTTTTGACCAAAGCTTGTGCAAATAACCTGATCTGCTCTTGCAGTTATTTATTCAGTGGAATTGAAAGAATTGTGCTGTTGTTGATTGTTTCTTTGGATTATATGTCTATCAGTAAGCCCACAGCAGGTATTTTACATTGTCTCTCAATGAAACAGTTGCTGTGAGTGCTCACATGAAATAGAGTGACTCATAGAGAAAACAGATGTACCAGAACAGCAGATAGTGTAGGTCACTGGTGTTTGTTGATCTCAAAGTTCCTGTTGGTTTTTTTATTGCAACATATTATACATTCCAGTGGATTTATTTAATGCAGCCAACTGCATGTCACAGTGAAAAAATCTGTGTGCTGCAGCTGAGTTACTGGTATTAAAAATGAAAGGTTAACATATGTAATTATATTTTATTTTGTATTGATTCCTAATGTGACGTCTTTTTGGCCATCCCCATTGGTAGAGGGGGGAATTATTTAATGCTAGAGGACATAAAGTCTGGCAGTGAATTTATAAATGAGTTTCACCTTGTAAGTAAGTGGATACTGCTGGACTAATGGTTGGATGTGATTACAGTATCATTATGACTGCATTAGAAAAAAAGTGGTGTAAAAACCATAGAAAACTGGATTAAATGTTTCATTAGGGAAGATCTTTTTTTCATCCCACAAGCAAATTATCAGTGCAGAACATCATGTTTGAACATAACTGTGTCCTTGACATGGTTGTGCTGTTATTCCACTCTCTACCAATCAGTTTTATTCTGTATAAAGGACATGCAATATAACAAACAGGATGGCCTTGGCCCTTTGTCTAAAGATTTCCAACTTCAGCTCCAAGTTTCCCAACACACTTGAAGTAACAGAGTCAAAAATTTGTCATTAGTTTTTGTATAGAGTTGTATGACATTTAGGGATATACACGTAGTATTTAAGTTAATTACCTCTTTATGAATATAAGAAGGGGGAAATACATTTCACAACTACATTATATACATTACATAAATATCCTCCTCATGTGCTGCAAATCACGATGACCTTAACAAGGAGCTAAGGGTCTCAGTCTTTACTGTGTTACCTGATTTATCTCTTGACGGCCAGTTGTCTGTCTCAGAAAGCAGGATTACAAAATTAGCTGGAGAACTCCATGTTCTGATTTGTGGGGCTTTCAGGTTTTATTTACTATTCAGTTAAGAAAGGAATTTATTTTCTGTAGAAAAAGAAACACAAAATGACAAAATTGCAATAAGTCTCCTTACTGGCATTTGTTGTCTGAAGGATGGGCTTGATGCAGGTCCTATCAGAGCGTGTTGCATAAAACGAGTCAGAATACAAATCCAAGGACTTTTGAATCTGCAAATAGAATAAAACCCATGAAAAAAAAGTGTGTGCCCCACACAGGCTGCCGTACTGGATGAATCACATGTCATTTAATAATGCTGACAAAGCCTAAAGTCTATCAGAGAAAAAGGTGTAGAAGTGTATCTGTTTGTCACAGTGCTTTGAGTAAACCCACCGGTGCTGTTTAATCAGCGGATTGTTTTGTTTAGATTGAACATTAGGGATGGGAGTTTGAAGTGATATTGAGCTGTGAACATGAGGAAATTTCGTGATGATGAAAGGATTGCCAACGACTTTCACCACTTGAAAACTGCCCACCTCCCACTCATCCTCCCGGCTGGACTGCAGCTTGACCTTTGAACAGATGACTCTACATCAAGTGGAGCTCAGTCTGCAGTGGTTAGCAGCCTTCCTCAGTCATCAGTCGACTTCATGTGCTGAGTGTTCCTGCACTTTAGGCTGGTCCGCATTTCAGAGTGAAACGGTTTTCTTCAATAGGTGAATCTGTTGTCATAATAATTTTCTGTCAGCAATGGTTCTTTGTTTGTTGTTGTTTAAATTTTTTTTTTAAGAATAACATGATAACCAGCTAGGTAATGCTTGTTGTGTTCCTGTTTGCCTCTTTTCCTTGATGATTGTCGTCACAGTATTTCGATTTTGAAAATTTCTGCTTTTGACGTGATTGCTTTTCTTGTCCTGTTGTGGCATGATCCCCTGGACGTTACAGCCATACTTTGTGCTCCTTAATGTTGGGTGCAACGATTTTCTGTTCTGTTTTCACATTATTTTTGTGCGTCATTATGCATGGGTAAACCACATCTTTCTCCATAGGAACAAAGCTTTCACAGTGTGGAAAGTGGTATTTGCTGACTTTGAGTGCTAGTTTTGCCTGTTGGGCATTTACATGTTTGCAGTTATTGACCCTCTGCCCCTGTCTTTTTGGGTTCTCAGTGAGGAGCTGGAGCGTGCTCAGCGAGGTTAGGAAGACGGCAAAATGGCAGTCTCCACTCAACTGGGTTTACTGCTTTGGAAAAACTTCACCTACCGACGGAGACAGACTGTAAGTATGAGTGTTTCAAAATGACTGACTCACAAGAACAATGGACTGGATGAGTGCACAGTAAATTATGTACCTGGTTGTTTGTTTTATGGGTTTACTTCTTTTATTCCACTTTTTCTAAAATAATTTTTCATCCCTTATGAGTGTTTCTGTGATCAGAGGTTTTCACTTTTCAACGCTGTGTTCAGTATCACATATTTACGTAATGTATTATAGCAGCTTTTTAGGTCCGTCGAAAAAAAAAAAGACTTTCAAAAATCAAAATGGAGGGTTTCTATTTTCAGTTCTCTTGTATGACTTCCCATAAATGGTTTGTCTCAGTCACATTTTCAGGGAGTCGACTTTGAATCAGACATAATCTTTCCAGTATCACATGACTTCATCATAAAGGCAGTACAAAGGCCTTCTACATGTTTATACTTTTCCTCATTAATATGCATGGATCCAATGTGTATGCAGCCCACAACAATGGAAATGATGTAATTCTGCTGCAGGCCACTTGGACTGAAAAGCCTTACAGTTTACAGATAACTGAGTCATTCAAAGATGTGACGATGCCACATTTACATGTCAAAACATTATCCAGTTACCATTTTGTCTTGGTTGATGCCCACACACTCAAAGTCATGTGAATCAAATTCAGTTCCAAGCTGCAGCATAGTACTTCTTTATATGTGAGGAGGCTCATCTGCATACAATTAAGCCAGTTGTTCATCAAGCAGAAACCTTTCCTCAAAGTGACGGCTGTGGCTGCTTGACTTTCGGTCCAATTATTTTCAACAAAGGGCTACAGTGCCTTTTCTAAGACAGTGTGTTTGTTCTTTATCCCCACGCTGCATGTCTGCCATGCTGGTTAAGGCTGAGACTCAGGCAGCTGAAGTGGAGGGGCCATATGGAGCAGATGGACAAACACAAAGTCCTCTAAACCCTGCAGACCTCTTTCTCTCTGTCTCCCCTAATTAACCCATATACTTTACCCAGACCCATGGTGGGATTACTGTTTATAAAGTACAACAGCTGACAGACCCCTCCACACACACACACACACACACACACACACACACACACACACACACACACACACACACACACACACACGCGCGTGCGCACACAACTCAGGATGATGTTTTTTTCCTTCTCTTCTTCTAAAGCAGTAAAGATGAACTTAGTTGAACTGATTGACTCATCTTTTACACAACATGTACCACGAGGGTACATGTCTTTAATTTGCTTGATTAACATCCTTTTTGTCTTCCTCTCTTAGATCCAGCTGCTTATTGAGATCATCTGGCCCCTGTTCATCTTCTTCATCCTGATCTCGGTCCGAATACATTATCCGCCCTACGAGCAACATGAATGTAAGCAGACCTTAAGGGAGGGAGGGAGGGAGGGAGAGAGACACGACATTAAAAGTGATTTAATCTCAGAAGAATATTTTTTACATGCAAATTTTAATACTACTGATGATAATTATTCTGTTATGCTATTGTTATAATACATTGTCAGTTTGTAGATAAAGTGTTTGCCTCTTGGTTCTTGGTAAGTTCAGCATGTTAGTCATCCAAGGTTTCCATGTTATTGTCACAGAAGTCACAGAAGGATCTGTTGGATTTGTCAATATTTGTTTGCACTGTGTGAACATGTGATAGACCCTCAGCTCCTGGAAAAGAATTACAGTATCATTCGTTGCCAGAGCCAATTTCACAACTGTGACCACGTTTCAACTCAATAAGATTATCACTGGTCGAAAGCACACACTCACACAAAAAAAAAAAAAAATCGTATCAGCTCTTCAAAATATTTTTTTTTACTTTTGGAAAGGCAGGGTTTCCCAAGAGACATTTCTTCCATTGCTATTCATTTATTTAAGTTCTTACAGGTATTTTGTTGTAAACTCGTTCAGATAAGTTTCATTTTGTACACGTGATTTCCGAGTTTTAGCAGAGTCAATAAGAGATTTTAGCCTGTTTTATGCCTGTTCACAAACACAGACTTACAGCACCGACTTTTGAACCGACCAGGTGTGGTTATGTAATCACTATGAGCTCGCATTTGATCGATCTGTTGACCACCAAACCAGTTCCCCTATTTGGAACAAAATCATTGGTACCATATCCCAGTGTATCACAAATCAGTCCAAACCTAGTTTAACCCAGTGAACTCTAAGAAGTATGTCAACTTCCTGACCCACTTGTCACTTGTATGCTTATCTTTTCTATAGCTAGTATACCTCCGTAAATTGCAGCAGTAGCAGTAAAATCAGCTGATTAGAGCCCATACAATCGAGCCCAAAGTTAAAGTCAGCACTTTTTAAAGCTGATTCCAAAGGCAGTGGCGGCCGCGGTCTGTGTGTTATAGCTTGCATAGGTTATAATTTGCTGGAAATCTTATTTTTGCAATGTGAAAACTCTTTTGAACGGTTCCCGGATCTGTGGGAATGTTCTGCACATGTAATTTCAGCTCCGTAGCAAATACAGTGTCTAGTGTTGGTGTTTGCACAGATAAACTAACGATCTCTTGACTGTCGTTATAACAGCAGACATGATTATTTACGGACAGTGGAGTAGTTTTTAGTGGGTGAATATTTTTTTTGAGAGTAAAGTGCAAGAACTTGTTACTGAGACAACACTCTTGGGAGCATTCAACTGATTTGCAAGAATGACAAATATCCAAATATTCTTCTCCACTTAGGTCTAACGATGTATGTAAATGTGGACCTCCCCTCTTTGTTACTTCCATTTAATTCCAAACTTAAAACTTATCATACTTGTATGCTTATTTTTCCAGGCCATTTCCCGAACAAGGCCATGCCCTCAGCGGGTACTCTCCCCTGGGTACAAGGCATCATCTGTAACGCCAACAACCCCTGCTTCCGCAATCCTACCCCTGGAGAGAGTCCCGGGGTGGTGGGAAACTTCAATGATTCTATGTGAGTAACATGACCTTCATACTTATTCATAGTTAAACCGATACACTGCTGTGATGGATTCAAAGTATTCACTCAGTGCAAAGGAAAAAACAGTTTTGTCTGACTTTGTAGTAACATTATTTTTTTAATCTTTTATCAACATTATATAATTCAAATTCATTCTTTTACAAAAATGAGAGGACATCCTCTCAGGCTTTTAAATTATCCAGTGATGTGAAATAGTGTGTCTATCTGTGTCTCTTTCTTCTCTCTCTGCGGACATGATCAGAATCTCCCGTTTGTTCAACGATGCCAAGAAGATCCTGCTGTACACTCAGAACGATAAGAGCTATGAGGGCTACAGGGGACTGCTGAGGGCCCTCAGAAAGCTGCAGAAGAACACTGCCGGTAAGGAACACACATTTGACTATCAGCTTGTTTTGTGTTTTATTAAGTTGTTGAATGACCAGCTGATTGATCAGTGAACAAAAAGCTGAGTAGTAACTTACTCAAACAAGATAAAGTTCACTTCTGCAGTGTAGCAGCTTAGTAAGCTGATGTTCGCTCTGAGTCCTCAGGGGGGCTGTTGAGGGTGTAACGTATCCCTTTCTTATCACTGTCTGCCAGCCCTGGTGGGCCCATCTTCTAAAAGCTCTTGTGACGTGTTAATGGTGGTTGTCCAAGCCAGGAAAAAACAGAAAGTTGTGCACCACCCTGACAGCCGAGTACAATCACAGCACAGATCTGTCAGTAAAATGCCAAGTTGTCCTGACTGCAATATTGCTGCTTCCTGTGTACGAGGACAGACCACAGAAGCTTTCTACCACTGATAAAGTGCACGCTAGTTCACAGACTCTGTTATCAATTTTACCGACACATTCAAATGTTATCTTAAATATTAGTGCTAAGGTTTCTGTTTCATCATCATGGCTGCGGCTGTTGCGGAGCAGAGAAAGATCGTCTTTCTAAAATAACATCTTGTTTATGCCCCCACTGTGCTGACTCAGTCAAAGCAACCTGAAAATAGGAAAGAGGGCTGCATTGAACTCTGCACCTACTTTACTTCACTTGAAGAGAGGTCACACAAACACATTAACTTTGCTCAGAAAAGATTCTGCTCAGGAAAAAGATTTTCATTTAAATTCAGTACCCATTGCTCTGATGTGGGAGGCATGCTGGGAGCAGTCTCTGTTTTCCAGTCAACAATGTTTACAAAGAAAACCAGGACAAAAAGAAAAAGGAAAACATGTTATGAAAAAGCCTTAATACTGTATAAAATGGAAGATAATAAGACAAGGAAGGGCATTACCAGGCAGGGTGCAGGAACAGTAAACAACAGTGACATAACCACTGACCTTAGTTAATTGCTAAAGTGAAATGAGGGAGTCTAATTAGACTGTGCGTTTTTTTTTTTTTGTTCCATTAATGTTGCATTGCTCTAGCAATATTTCTCTCATACTCATGTGATAATCAGTCCATTTGCTTTCTATAAATAGAAGGGTATTAGCTCGCTTTCACATCAGACCCTAATGTAAGAGTATATTGAGCAGAGTCTAACATCAGAAATTATGCAACAAAGCAGAATAATCAAGGTTTTTGTTGTTTTGGCTTCCGTCTGCTCTGTTAGCCAAGAGCTACAGTTTATTTTCCATTGCTCCCTACAAAGAATAGCATGGCCTAAAAAAACAGCGACATTTCACGATTTTGCTGTCATTCTGCTCCATCTTGTTTGCAGTATCCATTACAGGCCAGTAACAGCCAGTGATAGATCTTCTTATCTGATATTAATGGGTCATTACATTTAAACTGCACTGAGCAGAGCCAGGGTTCTGCCTTTTTTATTTTTTCCTAATTAATTTTTTATGTAAAATTTTTTATTCAGGAGCTTTTATTATTTTAACGAGGCTTCGGTGCATCTGTGCACTCCATCACAATTGATTTCTAAATGCACAGTGGTCTAAAAATACTCAATCCCATATGCACATTCCACTCAGTATTTGTCTGTAATCCACGTGAGGGAATGCACTGATGTAGCATGGGGACGGTCATGATGCAGGAGACCGCAAACAGAGCTGCAGCTGCAGAGTGATGCTATGGGAATAACAGCATGGATCAAAGAGCCCCTCACGTGTCTGTTAATAATTCAGCAACTGACAGGGTCAGCAAATGAGATTTGCATTGACATGGAAGTGGGGGCTGGGAAAGGTCAGGGAGCGGTATGAGCTTTTCGCCTATAGCATAACTACATCTGTTTCTGTTTTTTGATCAGGTCTAATGCATTTCTGCTGTATGAGACGGTACACACAACGAACATCAACAAAAAGAAACAAAAACAAAACATTTTGAGAACAGCGTCATGCAACATTTTTGAAGGGGGGGGGGGGTTCTTACTACCAATATCATATCAGATGAGAGAAAAAATATGCTCCTATGCCACAGGTTTTTTTTTGTCTTATATTCCCATCTTTCTTTTCACAAAAGTGAAGCTGAGAGTGGAATTGCATAATAGAGAAGAACATCTTATATTTTTAGCCTTTCACCACCTTCATATTTTATCTGGCTGACTGCCTTAAAAGACTCCATTTGATTCAGAGGCTTGACATGTCTGAGTCTGATCTTTTAAAATGGAGACTGCTGAATTTCCCTGTGCTGCCTTTTTCTTGATTTTTATAAATCGAGTTTTCACAGACACACAAAAACACAAACAGATCCTCGTATCTCTATCGCCATAAGGAACCTCAAGGACTACATTCATCCCTTATCAGTATAACCATAAACAGCCCCACACATCTACCTGAACCGTGTCTTTAACCTCAGCCTAATGTCTGTAACCTAAAAATAGCATCACATCTCAGACACGTACTGATTTAGAAGGTCTGAAACGCAAATGAGCTCTCACGGACAGCTCACTCCCACTCAGACATACAATCCAACAAGTTATTTTCCCTCCAAGCCTCCACATCAAAACAGCTCACCCATCACACAGCCATTTTGTGAGTTGATATCTCTGCTCTCAGAATTCATGCAGCAGCCATCTTTTGTTGCTCTGACTGCCAAGCCATTCATTCGTCTACTACTATTAAATGTTGTGGTAAATTTTGGAATATGCACCTTACGTCTACAGGAATTACAAGCTGTCTGTGGGCGAGGTTTGCCACTGATGACACTGGTTGTTAAGGCGTGTGATGTCAGTGCTATTTAATTTAAAACAGGATCGGCACAACCTTAAGCGTGTGCAGACTTGTACGTGTTAATTTAGGACTTACCTTTGTATCCAGCTGGCTCCAACATAGGAAAAACACACACACACAAACAAACACAGATAAGGTTTGTAACTTCTTACGTTGTCTTGCTTCAACAGACGTTTCCGTCCCTGATAAGTCTGGGGATTTAGACCACTTATGCAGTGCAGCTAATGACACACACAGATAAGATAAAACAAGGAAATCAAATACACACATAGACACACAAAAGCACCTTTGCTGACTACACAAATAATGCTTGACTTTCCATTTTAACAAGGTTGCACCATCTTGTCTGGTGTATCCTCAAGGGCTGTTGGATGCAGTGCACCATGGGAGCTTTGACTTCCTACTGGGACATTGATTAGACCTTATTAGCACTCTCCGGTTGGTCACCCCTGAGAGTTGAGGTCACATGCATGCACACACAGGCACAGGTGCACAGTTACACACACACACACACACACACACACACACACACACACACACACACACACACACAGAGGCCAATGGAGAGTCAAAACGATAGGGATGTCTGCATAACACACGCTCATACCTCAAACACAAATGGCACACGCTGTGGTGCACAACCATGGAAGCAGTAAGGGAGAGCGACATTACACATGATGCACTCCCCCGGCTCACAGAAACACACTGTTCTCTTTCACTTCCTCCCAGAGGATGCTCAGTTCAGTCAAACCAAAGTGTTTCCTGTTTGTCTGTCTGTCTGTGTGTGTGTGTTTGTGTGTGTGTGTGTGTGTGTGTGTGTGTGTGTGTGTATGTGTGTGTGTGTGTAAGTGGTTGTCATCTGATAGCTATAAAAGATAGAAAGTAGAAAAAGACTTACGGGAGATTAAGGGAAGGGAGGGGA
>NW_019525039.1:1446406-1447915 GCF_002814215.2 Seriola lalandi dorsalis
GGGGGGATGGGGGGTGGGAGGACATTTTAAAACAAGAAATCAAAATTCAACTCAGCATATATTAAGTTGTCAACAGCCTGAAGGAGAGCAGAGTTGAACAGAGCAGGAAATAGGTGAAAGGTAGAGAAGGAGAAATTTGGGGAGGAAGAGAGACAGGAAGAAGAAGGCTGGTTGGCAGTATCTGTGCCAAAGTGGAATGCCCTCTAGTAACCCCGAGTGAGTTCGCTGAGTTTAGGAGAAGACAGGTGTGTGTGTGTGTGTGTGTGTGTGTGTGTGTGTGTGTGTGTGTGTGCGCGCATGCGTGTGTGCGTGTTGTTCGCATGCAACCACACAGCTGACTCAGGCTTGTTTCAGAAGTGGTTTGACTTCTCTGGAATGCAGCAAAAGTACAAAAAATTCCCAGAGCACAGTGAAGACAGTCTGAGGAGGTTTATAAATTTAAATATATAATTTTATTTGGGATCAATCATTTAATCCGGTGAAATTTTTTTTTTATGTTCTCAGATTGTGTCCTTTTGTTATTGGTTTTCACTCATCATTAAATCATACATTCTTACACTGGGGTTTCCACTGGTTGTGAAGAATTTCTGGAATATTAAGGACTAAAATCCAGACAATAAAGTCTGTGAATTTGATAAATACTGGTATGCTGGTTTATATGCCAAGATACATTTTGTAACTTGTTTTGCTCAGTCATTGCATGTGGAAGTGGTTTGCAGCCCAAATTTAAAGTGAAACAGTAATGAAATTTTACTGTCCCTCCCGCTGGGACCCCTGCTGATTGTCCTGGTATCAGTATCAGCGACAAAATAAAGATGCCTTATTTTTTCTGGGTCTTGTTTCTCATTATTTTTTGACTTAATACGTTTTTTTTCTCTAGGTTTCAAGCTGAAGGACTTTTTGCAAGACAATGAGACTCTCTCCCACTTCCTGCATCACAATGCTTCACTTCCTCGTCACGCACTGAAGCAGATAGTGGAGGCTGACGTCAATCTTGAAAAGGTAAACATTACAATTAATAACTTTTTTTTTAATAAACCCTTATGTATATTTTTTGATTTTAGAACTGTAATACACTCTTTATTTTCACATATGCCAAAGTTTAATTATAAACTCTCCTCTCATATTCCTCAGCATTCCCCCCTCAGTAAATTATAAAAGTCACTGATTGATTTGAAGTTTCTAACACAAGAAATAGAGAATTGTTGTAAATTAAATGATTAATCCACATGGATTAACCTGTATCAGATGCTCATACTGCCTCAGTCCCAAAGCAAAAAAAAAGTACACCATTATACTCTATACAGCCTCTTTGTTGTGTGCTTTTCACATATGAGATAATCATGCTCCCCTGGCCACAGTGCTCGTGCATAAATCCAGTGACCTTGGCTCGACAGTGTCTGTTGGGCCACAGGACTCTGCTGTGGCACAACTAAGCCCTTAATACCCAGCAGAAAAATCACTGTGGGTGGGGGGATAGATGGTTGCAGACGCTGTTGGGCACCTAAC
>NW_019525039.1:1447935-1448502 GCF_002814215.2 Seriola lalandi dorsalis
TCTTTCTCTTCCTCTTCGTTTTTTTTTATTTGAAAAGAAAATCTAATTTTCTTTTGGATATATATATATATATTTATTTTCCTTTCATCTCTGTAACCTGCCTGTAACCTGATTCATTTTTCTTATCTCTTCCTATTTTCATTTTTCTGGTTTCCATATTTCTCACTCAGTCTCCTCTTTCTGTTATTGTTATCATCTCTTCTCTAATTTCATTCCTCTCTTCCTGCGCACCTTTTCTTTTTTTCTAACAAAAATGAAATAATCTGTTTCACAGCAACACCATACACATGTTGTCACACATACACACAGACCTCATCCTCCTCTTCCAATATTATTTGTTAAGCCCATATCACATACATTTACTCTTTCGGCTACCCAAGTCCACCCCAACAACAGCTCCCAACCCAGCCCATCACATCATCCCTGCTTTGCAGTTGGAGGGCTGGGGTCACATGACTGCTCCTCTTCCCCCCTCCCTTTTCCCCGATTTCTCCTCACGTGGAGGGATAGAGACTAAGAGACAAATTCACGTTCCGCGATATGAGTCTGTGCAACCCCCCCACCCCC
>NW_019525039.1:1448522-1448618 GCF_002814215.2 Seriola lalandi dorsalis
CCCCCCCCCCCATCTTTCTCTTCCTCTTCGTTTTTTTTTATTTGAAAAGAAAATCTAATTTTCTTTTGGATATATATATATATATTTATTTTCCTT
>NW_019525039.1:1448680-1521250 GCF_002814215.2 Seriola lalandi dorsalis
GACATCTATTGATCAAAGAGGGTATAGTACAGACTATAGGGCAGAGTTTCTGTTAGTCTAGAATCATCAATAGGAACAATATATGAGGAGAGGAGTGAAAATTAAGGGAATCTTATTATTATGTTGCCCCCTGCTATATGGAATGAAAATTATTTTTTTCAATTGTTTGACAATTATTCTGCAGCAATGAGATGCAAAACCCTTATTTATATTTGGAGTTTTTAGAACTGTAATAGCCTCTTTATATTCACATAATCCCTCCTCTCCCATCCTTCAGCATTTTCTCTTCAGTGAATGATCAAAATCACTGATTGATTTGAAATTGTGAATTGTTGTAAATTAAATGATTAATCCACATGGATTAACCGGTATCAGATGCTCATACTGCCTCAGTCCTCAAGCAGACAAAAGGACAGCAATATACTCTATACAGCCATAGACAGACATAAGGAAAATATGTTTTGAATTCTCTGCATTGGATGATGAGTATGATTCCCAATCCTGCCTGCTGTAAGCCCTAATGTCTTTCCAATGGAAAGATTACCAGCTGTGCCTGTGTAACACAGACTGGTCAGGGACATTTAGAAGATAAGTCATGTGCTTCTTTTCTCTCTCTCTCTCTCTCTTTCTCTCACACACACACACACACACACACACACACACACAGAGACACACACACATATACGAACATCTTGACTCTGTCAGAGAAAACAAAGCCTCTGTCCAGTCCTTGATGTCCCAGAAAAAGGACATTTGTAACTCAGCCCACATGGGCTCAGCTGTTTGCTCTTTCAAATAACCCGTTTTTTAAAAGGAGGGCAGAGAACCAGTTTTAAATGACAATTTTATCAGAAAAAGAAAAACAATATGGCCTTTTTTTTAATCATCAGACGAGTCTCTTGGAGTGGAGCTTTATTTGGATTACAAATTGTCAGAAAGCTTTAGTGAAGATATCCTTGGTATGCTCCAGCATTGACATTCATAACATTGCTTCCCCTTGTAGTTGCTCTGGTTAATATCTTTCACTGAGCGTCACTGTTTAATTCTCATGGTCAGATTTTAGGAATGTAACTGATACATAACGATCTTTAGAGTCAAGAACAACCACCAAAGGAACTCTGTGTTGAAACACCAATAGTCTTGCTCAACAGCATATTTACGCAACAGAACTTGTAAAGGCATTTTGACTCAAGTTAAAATATTCTTCTCTATAAATCTTTGCATTTGCTTTAGGTCATTTTTATGCTCGTGAAGGGGACATAGAAATGATTGACAGGCTCATCTCTAAATATTCATTGGCAGGCTGCTTGACTTCTTTGTTGTTTGTGGTATATTTCAGTATATGAAGAATGAACATACAATAAATTCAACTTGAAGAGCAGCCCCTTGTGCCACTATGTTGTCAAGTTACAATTTGAACAAAAACTAGATCAGGATATTTATATCTCCTCCTGTGTCCTTTCACAGTCTCTAACACACGCCATGCTCTTTTTTTTCTCTTTGTCCAGGTGCTGACTAAAGGTTTTGGCTTCCATCTCAGAGACCTCTGTAACACCACGCCGCTGGAGGAGTTTGTCCACATTGCTGACCACAACGTGTCCCGTATGACTCAAGAAATTATCTGCAAGTCCTCCAGTGACTGGCTTGACAAAGCCCAGAGCCACTTCCTGTCCAACTTGGACTTCCTCAAACCCATTCGGGTGAGTTCATCTGTTGAGGCACACATGTAGGCCCATTGGTGAGTGTGATGGTCACATGTTTAGTAACTGCCAGGGTTCGATTTTTTTGTATGAAAGTGTAAATCCTTTAGATTTATAACAAAAAAATGAGAAGCATCATGAGCAATCAGACCAAACCTAGATCTCACCAGGACATTGTATCTTGTCCAAACAAGGACGACACTCCCTTCCCATTTGAACTGGAAAATTCATTTTTTCATCACTGACCCGTGTTGCTTCACCACTAGATAATTGGGTTTCCTCCAGCATAAGTAAAATTAGGGCGTCTTTGCCAGGAAGTCAATATTAGATATCCTAAGAAAATGCAATACTTTTCAGTCAACTGGGAGTCATATTATTACTTGGAAACAACAGCGTGTTTCTTCTGTCTTAACAAGTCAAGGCCTTGCTATTTTATTTGCTCTAAGCACTGTTTTCCTATCAGCAAGATGGGTGTTTACAGAATATGAGCTGGGAGATGATGAACAAGGGCACACACACAAAGATACACAAGAGAAAAGGCAAACACACATCCGGATGGTAGATGGTTGTTCCTACACTTCAGAGACTGGTTGTAATAGCCTTTTGAGATCATTGTACTGTGACTGCTAAAGTGGAGCCAATGACTGTGACACCAATATGATGTGACAGGAGGAATCACTGTTTGTATAACTCTGGCAGCTCTATTCATCCATTTAAAGTAAATCCCCTGATCCCTTGTCTTTTCTGGTTACTACAAAACTTGTTGTTTTCCGTATCCACTTGTTTTCTGTTCTCGTTTTCACTCCTCCTCCCGTCCTCTTTCCTCCCTTTACTCTCCGTTGTCACCTCTCCTCTGCCCGTATCTTCCACAACAGCCTGACCCCTTCCCATAAAACCCATGACCTACATGTGAGTCACGATGGTGAGCAGGATGGCAAGAGGTGAAAAAAAAAACACTATGTTCTGTAGCACTGATCTTTAGAGGGAGAAACGGACAAAGGAATGGACACGGAGAATGTCTTTGAAAAATGATCACAAAGTCAGCAGAGCTTAATAACGCAGATGCTTGCTGTGCTGTTAAAGAGATTAGAAAGGCTTTACTCCCATCTCTTGGTATGAGAATGAAATCAGTTTCTGGCTCATTGTGGATCTGATTCACCCGCAAAAATCACATCTTGTTCTTCTTCTGTGACCAAACTTTGATGCAAGAATGGAAATTCCTTTCTAGAAGTATCAAAATCAAGTAAATAGTGAGGTCAGGAACTCTTGCATAATTCAGCTTTCTCCCATTAGTTACACTCTGTATGGGTGTATGTAAGCCGAACAGCCACAACATTAAAACCAGTAACCAATGAACAAATGAGAGAGAAGATACTACAGAACAAGCTACAGTATCTTTCTCTCTGCCTAGACTGCTGCTCTGTCTTCAGCGACGCCTGTGCTTTATCAAGTGTCAGACGTTCCAGCAGCTGACAGCTTAGTGTGATAGATGAGAATACACACACATACACACGCACACACACACACACACACACACACACACACACACACATAGCAGTTTGACAGACAGGAACACAGGAGGTCAAAGTCACACTGACCTGTTGTTCTTTCTCGCCTCCCCTCTTCCCTGACCTGCGACCCAAATGTTGTTCTTCTGCTTTCTCTCCCACCTCTCCTTTACCCCCCCGATAATAAGAAATTATAAAGAAATTATAATAATAAACCTAAAAAAAAAAAAGAAAGTTAAAGATGAAGACAAAAGGCACATAACGAAAAGTAAAAGTTTACACAAAACACATGATTTTCAACACAAGTTACATTTATATTTTTGTGAATTTGAGATTTGATTTGTCCTAATTGCGTTTTCTCTCCAACAGAAGGATGTGAGGTCAGACCCCAAAGTCGTTCAGGAGGTCTCAGCTGCAACCGACAATCTTCTGGAGAGCCTGGGAGCTCTGGCCGTGGAGGTAGATAAACCACACACACACACACACACACACACACACACACACACACACACACACACACACACACATCACAGATCACACTACCCACACATAAAAACAGGACTACTGAAGTATTTGTTTCCAAAGTTCAATCTTCAGTAGTAATGTTTGTGAATAAAATCAATTCTTACCAAGAATCAGCTCATGGTGAAGTTGTTTCATTTATTGTAGACACAGGTCATTATGTAGTAATGCAAGTTGGGGGAGTTAGGGTCATGGCCATATTGACAATATTACAATAAAATAGTTTTTAATATTGTCAAAAAAGAAATGAAAAGGAAGATCCCTAGCAAGTCAAGGCACACTGCTTCATGGTAATAGAAAAAGCGATGTTCAGCCAAGCTTTTATGAACATTGTCGCATGACTTAAAACATGACTGACGCACATCAACTCCCCAATGGTCCTCCTTAAGGTCGGCCAGCTGTTTCGTGTCGATATTGGTCTTGTTTGTCGACATTCAGGCACATTAAGGCCTTTTTAACTTTCTTCTACCACAGTGACAGAGTGCTTTGATTTTCTATGTATGCCACCCCCCTTTTTGAAGCCGGCTTCCACCTCAGATTACTTTTCTAACACAGAGATGACAGATAAGAAATTACAGTTCTGCAAAAAAAAAAAAAACATTTTCTCAAGGTCAGAAAAGAACAAACAGGCTGTGTGAAATTCCCCTGTAGATAGTGGCACAAAAGCCTTACTGAGCCAACAACTAGGTGCACTGACTTAACTGTCTCACACACACATAAACACACACAGGACATAGGATCTCATGCAGGCACATTCTCCTACACACACACACACACCCATGCCTGGCCAAAGCTAATGTAACCCAGTCTGAGCTAAAGGAATGTAGTGGGAGAAAAGCAGCAGTTGGTGGTGCACACAAACTCTTTCTCTCTCTCACACACACACACACACACACACACACACACACACACACACACACACACACACACACACAAACACACATAGCCCCCTTCTTCTCTCAGGCTCCTGTTCTGCTGAGTTAGCAAAACATAAAATCCCAGCTGGATGTGTGTGTGTGTGTGTGTGTGTGTGTGTGTGTGTGTGTGTGTGTGTGTGTGTGTGTGAGAGAATGTTTGCAGCTTTGATAGCATTTTTTGTCTAAGTTGGTGTAAGAAAACCAGTGAGCTGATCCTTTCTTATGTCTTCACCCACTAATGTTGCAGCCTACATCAGTCCTACTTATCCTCTTTCCACTATATCACATTCCTTTTTGCTTGGCTCTGTGTGAGCGGCCAATGATTTACAAAGATGAACTCGGGATATACAAAAGACAGAAGTGGAAGAATGTTAACGCAATGTCATCCTTGCACAACATTCTGAGTTTCGACATGTTTTTTGTTTGTTTCTGAACCAACTCTTATTGATCTTTTATACTCCTGTGGAGACTTTGTGCTTATTTTAGGCCAGTGGCACATCAGGTATGACATGTCAACACACTGTGACATAGTCTCCAGTGTGTATTACTGTGTTTGAAGCGGATTATGTGTGTTTGCTTGTGTGTTTGGTGGACGAGCTATGAGGCTGGCAGAATGGAGAAATGTACTCATGTAAACTCTTAATTCGTAATCATCTGCCTGTGTTTCAATCCAGGGTTTATCACTGTTGAAAGGCCAAAAGAACTGCGGCCATAATGTATTTTCAAAATGTCTTTTCAGGAGGAAAGAAAAAGCTCGTTTTCACATTGTAGGCCATGTGACAAACCACATGAATATTCTGCCAGTGGAATGAACATGTAGAAATAAATCTTGGTTTCTCTGCATTTAAACTTGTTTCAGGAATTTCTCTGAATATCTTGAAAAGAGTCTGAAACAAGTTTAATTGCACTTGAAAAAGTGACAAATTTTCTCCCTTGCTCTAAGAAAATATATAGAAATATATAAGAAGAATATACTCAATACTGAATAACACAGTGACTATGGATGTTGCAGCACCATATTTTAACTGAAGGGAAAAATTGTGCTGTAAAAAATGTAGCAAAATCTTAGTCACTGTTATCAGACAAAGTTTACAGCCATCCATTCTGCATACTGTTTACCCCAAGATTTGCAAGCTGATAAGAAGAAGGTGCGAGCCTGGCACTGTGTAGAAATGAACGGGAGTGCCACATGGAAAATGATTTAAATCTTACAAATTTACATAATCTTCATAACCAGAATAAATTGTGACCAATAGAATATCCTTCACTAATTTCTCAATTAAAGCCCATCAATAGCGTTCAACCTGGATCCTCTAAATTTACTGTTGTTAAATCCTAATTAGTTGCAGTATTCCTCCTAACCTTTTTCTCTGTTTGTAAGCAGATTATTCTGTTTCGCTCAGGAGGCCGGCGGTGCAGAGATTTGAACTCTAATAATCTGCACTCACTCCCACTCATTCCCAACCTATTACAGCACCTTATACCAAAGACTTTCATTATGTTGGGTGATAATTAAGGAAAAAGAGGTCATTAATTTCCTCTCCAGGCAAGCCTGGCAAATGCTTACTTTTTTGAATAATTTATTGTGATTTTAATCAACATGCTTCTCGAAAACATTAGTGACATTTATCTTCTTTGTATTGTTTGCCTTAAGTAGCTTAAGCGGTTGCTTAGCAAAGCAGTAGGGAGTGAATAAACTCGAGTAACCTCTACGTTCCAAAGCCTGATCGCTGTCATCATGGAGAAATCTACAACCTGATATCTGGATGGAAGATTGATCAGAGAGTCTCTAAATTCAACTCAACCTCTTACCGTTTAGAGTTTACAAGAACGTGCTGCAAAAATATGTTAGTTTTAACCTCATTGATTTATCTTCATATGATTCATTCTAAAGATTGTCAGAGGGAGCAGAAGTGACCTCTAATAACCTCAAGACAAACTAATTCCACTGTAATACCTAATAATATTCACATCACAAGCTAGTTTGGATGTGGTTAAAATATTTTATTTCATGTTAATCAATTTACGATTGGTCCCTGAGCTGCTCTGGTCTAAATAACTGTGTGCAGGAGTGGAAATTTGAACTATAGTAACCTCATACAGGCTCCACATTGAGGTTACTCTGGGACGATCCTCTTCTGCTGCTTGCCTGCCTTGTGTGTGTGTGTGTGTGTGTGTGTGTATTACTCACCTAGTCACCCAAGTTAACTTGGCCATCTTCCCTCGAGGGAAATGACACATATATTCAGTCACACAAAAGTGTTCTCAGCACAGGCGAGTGCATGCACGCATAAGAAGTTTTGGATGGCAGAGTCGTAGATTTGGTCGGATATTGGTCTCTGCATGTGTGAGCGTTTGACACTGGAAAAGGAGCAAAAAAGGAGGAGGAGGCTGAGGTTTCTGTCAGTCATTGCTGTGTTTTTGCAGCTACTGTAGCCTCTGGTAACGAACAGATGAAGGCGCATATTTACAAGTACACATGTAACACACATATGTGCACATGCACCACCCGTGACCTTTTTAATGCATAAATACATACAGACAGCCAGCCACATAAGAAAACCACCTACACACAGACCCAGATATGCACCAAGTCCAACACACACGCATGCACACCTTTATCACACCTGTTTTTTTTGTGTGTGAACAAGCAGAAAAGCATGTGACAGTTTGATGTGGCTGAAGGCTCAGCTGCAAAGCAACCACATACAGAACGATCTGTGTGTGCGTGTGTGATCTGAGACGCAGCAGTTCTCTGTCTCACTTTCTCTTTGTTGGAGAACAGTGTTGAATATCGTGTTGACAGGCAGAATAGGAATTACGTGCTGTTGACTGAACAACAGGTGCTGTGAAGTAACGCAGAGTCGACAGAGAAAAGTGTTATTTGTTATGAAACAGCCACGCATTGGTGTGTCAGGATGTTCCGTGCGTTTGTGCCTCATCCCACCAGTTTGTGTGTTGGTGTGTGTTTGTATAGCAGTGAGTGTGTAGTCAGTAACAATTGTCAGTGTAACAGCGCTCTACTTGAGGAGCCTGCGGAGGTGCCTATTAGGAGAATGACCGTCAGTAACCTCTCTTTGTTCTCGCACCTTCCATTCCTGCCGTCTGCACTCACCCCCCCCCCTCCACTCTTCTTTCTTTCTTTCTTTCTTTCTGTCTTTGTTTCTTTGTTTCTTTCTTCCTTTCTTCCTTTTTTCTCTCTCTCATTTTTTGTCACCTGTCTTTGCCCTTCTCACATTTTCACCTCAGGAAAAGTCTGATTTGGTCAGCCTCCATCCTTCACGCACAGAGCCCGAGCTTACCATAAGCCCAAGTACCCTCCTCTGGTTCACGCGCAGGAAACAAAAGCTCCCCTCTTCCTCTGCCCTTTCTTTGTTTCTCTTGCACGAAAAACATAAACCCCCTCCTTTCATTCCTTCCCTATCACGGGTTGGTGACATAATTGCGTGTGCAGTTGACCAGTTTGTAGACTTAAACGGGGAATTTGTGATGACTTGTATCCTGTGGTGACCTGTAGTAACCTCTGTGTGAACCAAAATGAACTCGCTGCTCCCGCAGGAATGATGTAACACTGCATATGACTGTTGATATGATATCAAAAATTCTCTGGGGGACAAGAGGAATGCGACAGAGTTATTTTGTTGTTTATTTATGACAATCAAAGGCAGCAGAATTGTATGTTTAGGTTTGTGCTTCCAGGTATTATGCAGTTTCCCCACACACTTTTAGCTCCGTTTCCTTCACCTGATTTAAACTTCATCAGGGAAATGTGAACAGATGGAAAAAAACAGGAGAAAAATATGTGTGTTTCTCTGTAATGACAAAATTATTTCCTCCAAAAAGTGCATGAACACGTGAGGCAGCACTGAAGACTACTGCTTCTACCACTGTGTGATTAATTCTGCGTGAACCTCGTAACACCAGCAAATACAATCTACTTACTTACTTTAAGAAACTAGATGAACATACGTCATCATAGTTGCTTTAATTATATAAGTAACAGTGCAATAACATGTTAGTAACACAACCTGGTACATGTTATCTGACCTTTCCTCTAGATAGAAATGCAAATCCACATTCACACACTCACACACACATGCAGGCGTGCACAGGACTGGGAACAGCAGTCAAATTTATCTTAGTAAGGCAGACAGCTAAGTGCCAACTGTCTCCACCCCATAGTGCGACACTTGACTTCCATGTCTAGAATACCACCACTCATGGCACAGATGATAACCTTTGATAACTACATCTGCACACACACGCAGACACACATACATGTACATGTGAGCAGACACATACACGCTGCCTCTGTTGTGACAGATGATAGTCTCTCATGTTGATGCAGACATATTATTTTCACTTCTCATACTGTGAGTTACAGTATATGAGACATGTACAGAGCAGGTTTGAACACAGATGTGGTGACACGAAGGAGATATGGCATACAGTACATTCAGGAAACTCATCAACAGTACTTAGAGTCTTTGTTCTGCTGCTGGAAGCTGATGTCATGTAGGACTAATTTCACAGGCATGGATATAATTCCCAGACTAAAATTATTTTTCTACAGATTTTTCCTGTAGTGTTCATTTCCATGTACTTTAAATCACCTTGAAGCATGACAATGTAGCATTAAAAAAGCATTACTGTGTGCGTTGGAAGGCGACATCAACACTCACATCTGTATGTGAGACACTGTAATTTTTTTTGTTTTGGTGAAGAGTACCAGTTTTGAATGTTTGTGTGTATGTTTCTGGGTCTGGGAGTTGTGTCTGATACACTTCTGGCTATCTACCAAAGATCTTCATGCCAATATTTCTGTGTGTGTGTGTGTGTGTGTGTGTGTGTGTGTGTGTGTGTGTGTCTCCACCAGCTTGCCAGTATGAAGAGTTGGAAGGATATGCGAAAGGAGATCCTGTATCTAACTGCAAATGCCACAGGCTCTCCAAACCAGATGTACCAGGCCGTTTCACGTATCGTCTGCGGACACCCTGAGGGAGGTGGCCTCAAAATTAAGTCTCTTAACTGGTATGAAGACAACAACTACAAGGCCCTGTTTGGAAACCATGGTAACGACAGTGACAGTGAACCCCTCTCTGCTTACGACAACTCCTCAAGTAAGTGTCTAGGGCAGATCGACTCTAAAGGACCTTTTCTTTTGTTCACTTTTGTCAGAGATCAGAGTCCTTAACAAGTCCAAATCAAAAGACTCAAAATGTCTTTGTCTTTGTTTCCCAGCCCCTTATTGTAACAACATGATGCGGAGCCTGGAGTCCAGCCCCATTTCCAGGATGATCTGGAGAGCTCTGAAGCCACTGCTCATGGGGAAGATCCTGTACACCCCAGATACTCCTGCAACACAGAGGATCATCCACGAGGTACAACAGGCCCCTCTCATGTCTAAAAGCCTATCAGAACAATCATTTACAATGAATTAAATGACTAAGGATGTGTGTGTGTGTGTGTGTGTGTGTGTGTTCGCTGCAGGTTAATAAGACCTTCCAGGAGCTCGGCGTTCTGAGGGACCTTGGAGGGATGTGGGAGGAGATGAGGCCCAAAGTTTGGAACTTCATGGAGAATAGCGAGGAAATGGACCTGGTTAGGGTGAGTGGGATGCACTGACATTCTTCACGTACACACATCAGAGCTGTGTTCTCAGCGTTCTTCCTGTTTACATAAAGGGTTTAAGCACAGCAATCTGTGCATTTCTCCGACTATTTTTCAAGTTTTCAAGCTTCTGTGGAGGTCTCCACCCCAGAGTTTTAGTTGCGATAGCGACTACCCCGAATATAACAAAGAGAGTTTATGCTTTATTAGCTTCTTCTCAGGCTGATGAAAGTGCTTGTAACCATGCAGGAAGAGGACAGAGGCAAAGAGGGTGAACATGAGAGAGACAAAAATCAATGAATAATACACAGACAGATAATTCAGATGAAAGGGACAAAGAGCTTAGGTCAACCACAAAATTTGATTAGTTGAGATAGATAGCTAGATAGATGTTGTATTAAAATGTGGATCTGGCTGCCATCTAAAAACATGAAGCAAAGCAAGGCTCGGCCTCATTTAAATCATTTGTTCTCAATGATCAGATCAAAGCGGGGAGAAGCACACAGCGTGTTGGTATTTGTGCTCACAGGACTATTTGTTCTGTCGTGATTAATGGGTGTAAAAATGAAGCCTGTCTTGCAGGATCAGGCATTTACAATCATGTGCTTAAGGAAAAAGTCCCATATAATTCACACTTCCCTTTTCTCATCTAAATTGCATATGCACCGCTTCCACCTAGTGGTGAAAGGTGGTATTTTTGTAGAGTACATATGTGCGTCATATTTTCTAACCAGTAGCTCAAATTTAACACTTTAATTTGTTCCGATGACAAGTTTTCGAAAATAACAGGGCTTATATAGTGTTTGATTAGAGGAAATAGGTTTCTCTGTCTGGGAAAGAGGGAAATGGCTGCAATAAAAGAGTCAATGATTTTGACAAAAGCCTTGAACTTGGACCTTAGAAATTCAAATGATAGTAAAATAGGTCACAAGCCACACAGAAAGGTACACAAAAACACACTCAAGAGAGTGCAGCAGTAATAAGGGTCAGAGAACCAAACAAGCCTTAAGACATACTTTTTCACTGCTGTTTGACATACATTTTACAGTGCAGGAGGAAAAGGGTTAAAAAAAAGATGTTAAAGTTTTATGACAGCATAAAATTAACTCTTGTAAAATTCAGGTATTTGGGTTTTCTTTATCTCAACGTGTAATAACACGTAGACTCTCAGACACGAATACATTGTCCATAATAATCAATATAAATCTTTCACATTGTTTTGTTTTTGCAGACCCTGCTCCAGAATAACGCCAGTGCTGCATTCTTAAACACCCAGCTCAGTGGGACTGAGTGGCACGTGTCAGATGTGTTTGAATTCCTGTCCAAGGCCTCAGAGGACCCAAGACCCGCAGGGTCCACCTACACCTGGAGAGATGTCTTCAACGAAACCGACCAGGCCATACAGACCATCTCACGCTTCATGGAGGTTAGTGTGTGAGCGACGCATCACCAAAAAGACAGCATACACAAAATAAATAATAATAACAATAATTATGACAAAAATAATAATAATAGTAATAATATACAGTATTATATATGTTGGGCCATATTTGTATGGGTCTTAAGTTGAGTCTGTAAAATAGCTGTTATCAATCCTTCATTTAGGTCAAGATGCAAAGAAAACCTCGTGGAGAAATAGGTTAAATGCCAATTGTCCATTTAGGTCAGAACATTACAAAATCCTCCAGTATCTTCCATTGTTTCCTAGTGCACTTTGAACTACATTAGGATCTTGGCACAGCTATTAAAAGCCTTGAAATCAAATGTTCTTTTCCTTTCCTTCCCTTGTCGAGTTAAATCATTGCTATGCGGAGTGTGTCACTGCTCCCTGTCTCCGTGTATTGGGTCAGTATGCCAGAGCCGAGCTTTAGCAATAAACAATCACCCCTAAACTCCTGCCAAATGTTGATCAATGTTCATGCCCCAGTGATTGGGTAATTATTGTCTAATTCATCTGTGTCAGAGGATTTCTTCACTCAAATGTCTATAAAATAAACATCATGTATCTCTAATATATATATATATATATATATACACACTAATAATCAGATTGCTTCAATAAATAATGATGTTTTCCACACCATACGCTGATGACGTAGACAACTGATAAGAGACTGATGATCTTCTAAATATAACAGATGATTTTTTTTGTGCGGCCACCTCATGACATTAAACTCACCTCAGTGTCCTCTTCCCTCTTATCACTGTGAATAATGCAATAAATCATTTACAAATAGAGAATGTTAAACCCTAACCTCAGGTCAGTTAGGTATCTTTGTCACACAAATATTGAACTCACTGAATTTTCTTTGACCTTGTTTACATCTAGCAACACTGCAAACGACCCACTGACCTACCAACTGTGCCTCCCCTTTTAAGAGGATCATATTATGTGTATAAACTGACATTTTTCACACCAAAAACTATGTCAAGGCCTCACATGACCGTAAAAGACTGTCACGCCCGTAGGCATTAGGAGTGCTCATGCAGTATTTTCATTACGCCATCAGAACTCAGTGGCTTCTCACACACTCGGAATGAGGGGATGGGGTATAAATCATCTTATGTCAGCTAAATATGTGAGAGGCTAATCTGTAGGAGGTCTCAACAAATCAGCTGAACAAAATGTGCTATGGTTACTCATTGTCTACCCAAGTCACATGAGTTTGTGTATAAAGTTTATAGTTATTAAGAACTTCTGAGCAATATTTGTGAGGAAAAGGGTGTGATTGTTTGAGGAGGAAATTTCATGACCTGTGTGTAAGCGTTGATTAGTTTGTTTTGGAGGCGTTAAAGAGCTGTCAGTCAAAATGAGCTACAGGCGGATGACTCTGTAAACAACAGCAACTTCAAAACACCATTAGGACCATTTTACATTAACATTTTAAGTAGTATTATTTTTCTGCAAAACATCCTACCACTTGTCTGTTCTCCTTTTACATCCTTCTTTAACTAGACATTTACATCTTACAACAGCTAATGCTCTTTTCTTATCAAACGGATCAACACATGGCATAAACCCCCTCTCCCTCCTTCAGTGCGTGAACCTGGACAAGCTGGAGCCAGTAGCTAATGAGGAGCGATTGGTCAACAAGTCCATGGGTCTCCTGGACAACCAGAAATTTTGGGCAGGAATCGTGTTTCCTGACATCGCCCGTAGCAACAGCACTGACCTGCCTCCCAATGTCAACTATAAGATTCGCATGGACATTGATAACGTGGAGAGGACGAACAAGATTAAAGATGGGTAAGGGTCCAATTATTATTTAATCTGTGATCATTTGCAGATTTTCAGAGTTTTATTTCGTCATGAGACTTCTAACCTTCATCTTGCATTGTAGGTATTGGGATCCTGGTCCCAGAGCTGACCCCTTCGAGGACCTTCGGTACATCTGGGGTGGATTTTCCTACCTGCAGGACGTCATCGAGCATGGAATCATCAGAGCCATCACTGGCACCAAGGAGAAGACGGGCATCTACATTCAGCAGATGCCTTACCCCTGTTACGTTGATGACATGTAAGTGAACAGTGTGGGCGGAAAAACAAAAAAAATCTTTCCCTCTACAGGTACTTGACTGGATGTGTGGCTCATTTTTTCGTACGTTTTTTTTCACAGCTTCCTTCGGGTGATGAGTCGTTCGATGCCTCTCTTCATGACCTTGGCATGGATGTACTCAGTGGCCATCATCATCAAGGGCGTTGTGTACGAGAAGGAGGCACGGCTCAAGGAGACCATGAGGATCATGGGACTGAACAACGGCACCCTGTGGCTCAGCTGGTTCATCAGCAGTTTAATCCCACTGCTGATCAGCGCGGGCTTGTTGGTGATGTTATTGAAGGTTGGTGTTAGACTTAGACAAGTACGCATACATGTGCACAAAGGCATCATCACACAGGAATGTCAACAAATTAGAGGGGGGAAAAAACTGACATATTCACACTGATCATCGCTGATGGTCACTCTTGTTTTTCCATGACTACAATTCTTCATTGTCAAGAAATGTCCTCATCTTGTGGAAAACAAGTGATATCATACTGCTGTAACCGGGAAACAATTTAACTCTGCTTTTCTTTCTCTCCCCCCCACACCCCACACCCACCATTCTCAGATGGGAAACCTGCTCCCTTACAGTGACCCGGGTGTTGTGTTTCTATTCCTTGGATCATTCGGCGTAGTAACCATCATGCAGTGTTTCCTCATCAGCACCCTGTTCTCGCGTGCTAACTTGGCAGCTGCCTGCGGTGGGATCATCTACTTCACCCTCTACCTACCCTACGTGCTGTGTGTCGCCTGGCAAGACTACGTCGGCTTTGGAGCAAAAGTTGTTGTGGTGTGTGGAAGTAATTTGATAATACACATGCGAATACTCAGCATTTTGTGTTGAGTGTTGTGCTGAGTTTGAAGTCTCTAGTATTTGTTGAGATGGACAAACCCAAAAAGTCACATGTCTGTAAATCTACATGCATTCTGTGGTTATTAAGTTATTATGGAGTTATTTTTTCTCTCCACTAAACTCTGGTTTCTCTGCTCTTCCCTCAGAGTCTGCTGTCTCCTGTTGCGTTTGGGTTTGGCTGTGAGTACTTTGCCCTGTTTGAGGAGCAAGGTGTGGGTATCCAGTGGTCGAACCTGCTGGCCAGCCCTCTGGAGGAAGACAGCTACAACCTGACCACCTCTATCTGCCTCATGCTGTTTGACGCCGTTCTGTATGGAATAATGACCTGGTACATCGAAGCTGTGTTTCCTGGTGAGTCACGGACGAAGTTTACAATTGTGTTTCTAAATCAGTTATGTACAGTTGCTAGTATTATGAGTTCTTGAGGTTTTTTTAGTGGACGTGGCAAAAAGATAAGAATAAAACAATTCTTTCTATTCCAGGTCAGTATGGGATCCCCAGGCCTTGGTATTTCCCTTTCACTAAGACGTACTGGTGTGGGGAGAAAGAGAACAAGAACCTCTCCACCCCTCTGTCAAAGAAGGGCAATGCTGAAGGTGCAAATCATAATCATTGTTTTCATGGATGAATATTCAGATACAAAACCTTTACTGAAACATTGTCACATGTGAAGGGTTAAGTCTTTTCAAACATCTACTTATGTCGTTGTCTTTACTTTATCCACAGCTGTGTGTATTGAGGAGGAACCGGGCCACATCGACCCTGGTGTCTACATTGAGAATCTAGTGAAGGTCTACAGCCATGGAAACAAGCTGGCTGTAGACGGACTGTCCCTGAGGTTCTATGAAGGACAGATCACTTCCTTCCTTGGACACAATGGAGCTGGCAAGACCACAACTATGTAAGATAATGCACACGTTATCGTACAGTACAACTACAACGCTCCAAGAGAGGAGTTATGGGAATTTGAAATCTACTCAGTTGAGATTGTGATTGACTGTTGTGTCTCTTCCTGGTTTTCTAATAGGTCAATCCTGACAGGGTTGTTCCCACCCACCTCTGGTACAGCCTACATCCTCGGCAAGGACATCCGCACTGAACTGAGCACCATCCGACAGAATCTGGGCGTCTGTCCCCAGCACAACGTACTTTTCAGCATGTATGTATCCAGTATCAGGGACTGAATTCTTAGCATGCGTGTAGCCTCTTTGTGCTCTGGTAATCATGTGGTTTGTTGACTTGCTGTAATCCAGGCTGACGGTTGAGGAACACATCTGGTTCTACGCCCGTCTGAAGGGGCTGCCGGAGGAGAAGGTGAAGGCTGAGATGGAGCAGATTGTCAACGATGTTGGACTGCCTCACAAGCGACAGTCTCGCACCAGCACCCTGTCCGGTCAGTTTGATTATTTTAAATTTTGTATCTTCATTTCTGTGTAAAGGGCAATTTTCAAATGTGTGATTCTAACTTTTTGTCCCTGTTGTCTTTGTAGGTGGGATGCAGAGGAAGTTGTCGGTGGCCCTGGCTTTTGTTGGGGGCTCAAAGGTTGTGATCCTGGATGAACCTACTGCTGGCGTTGACCCTTATGCACGCAGGGGAATCTGGGACCTGCTGCTTAAATACAGACAGGGTGAATACTACTATACTTGATATATTTACTTTTTTCATTTTTATGTATCATTATGTCAAAGACCACTCAGAAACTATCAACTTGAGCTGACTGTGTTTTTCCCTCCCGTCAGGCCGCACCATCATCCTGTCCACTCATCACATGGATGAGGCTGACATCCTTGGTGACAGAATCGCCATCATTTCCCACGGCAAGCTGTGCTGTGTAGGCTCCTCGCTCTTCCTGAAGACTCACCTGGGGACGGGCTACTACCTGACCCTGGTCAAGAGAGATTACGACCTGACGCTTCAGTCCTGCAGGAATTCTGCCAGCACCGTCTGCTACAGCAAGAAAACAGAGAAGGTATAAAAGAGATGTAACAACTCACATTAGAAATTAGTTTTAGAAGGATAAAAAATAAATGGTCTCATTTCCAGTAATGTTACTGACATAAAATACAGGAGCTTGTTCCTTTTTCTGTCTGATTAATCGCTCGGTTCATCACGTTTCATTCTTTCACATTGTGCCCAAAAGCAAACACATGCAGATTGTGACAGACTTTTCTCGCGCCAGACTCGAGAGTTTAATTAGCAAAGAGTTAAAAATAGAAAGGATAATTTATTACCAGAAAGCAATCAAACGTTTAACTTAGTCTTACTAAACTGTTTATCCCTTTTGTCTTTTGTTCAGGAGGACAGTGTATCAGAGAGCAGTTCAGATGCTGGTTTGGGCAGCGAACCGGAAAGTGAAACCACCACTATTGGTAAGAACTGACAATAAACTGGCTACCTTAGCAGAGGACAGGTTTTTTTTTCTTTTTCCAGTAGAATTAACTTTACAAGACATGTAAGATGTCAATGTTTTTTATTCCCTCTCATCAAGTTCTCGCTCTTCCTGCCCATTCTTGTCCTACAGATGTCTCCCTCATCTCTAACGTGATATTCAAGCATGTCCCAGAGGCTCGTCTGGTGGAGGACCTCGGCCATGAGCTCACTTATGTCTTGCCCTACCAGTCCGCTAAAGATGGAGCTTTTGTGGAGCTTTTCCACGAGCTTGACGACAGACTCACCGACCTGGGAATATCCAGCTATGGAATATCTGATACTACCCTGGAAGAGGTAATGAGCACTTAAGAGCTGACTGAGCTTTTTGTCCGGTCTTCCGCAGTTGGCCTTCCATTGTTGGCTGTAAATTAAAAGATCAGTCACCATCTGTTTTTCAAGTTTAGCCGCTGTTTTAATCTCGTGTCCTCCATCTCTTCAGATTTTCCTCAAAGTGGCCGAGGACAGTGGAGTCGACTCTGTTGAGCTTTCAGGTGAGATTTATGAGATTTTCCAGTTTGCACGATAATATTTATACACCTGAACGACAAAACCACAGTTATTGTAGTGGGACATCATCATTAAACAAAACAGAAAACATGAAACTGCAGTGGGTTAAATGAATTCGTCTACTCTCCTGTGGCTGCAGATGGAGTCGTACCAACCAGGACTCGTCGTCGTCACGCCTTTGGAGACCACCAGAGCTGCCTGAAGCCGTTCACTGAGGATGATTTCGATTTCAACGACTCTGAAGGTGACCCAGGTAGAACTGCACTACCCAGCATGCAGTGCAATGATAGCAACAGCCTTGTTGCTGCCATTCATATATTGTTTTGTTTTTTTGTTGTTTTTTTTTAAGGAAACTAGATTTATGTTGTGAAGCGTTAAAATGAGTTGCTTTGTGCCAGTAAAGTTGCCTTTACAGACAGTTATTGTTAGCAATGTGACAAAATCAGGACAGACACTTATCATGTTGCAAGTTTGCTCATGTGTATCGTGGTGTCTGTGTCCAGAATCCCGTGAGACCGACTGGCTCAGCGGAACAGATGGCAAAGGTTCGTACCAGGTCAAAGGCTGGAGTCTGAAGAGACAGCAGTTTGTTGCACTACTCTGGAAACGGTTTCTCTACGCTCGGCGCTCCAGGAAAGGCTTCTTTGCTCAGGTACGCCGGTGCTATTTTCGTATACGCACACTGCACATATAGAGGAAACCACTGTACGGGTGTCTCTGCCTTGCATCACTCGTGCAAGATTTTCTGAACAACTGCATGTTACAATGAAGCAGTAAATCTGAGGTGTGACAGTTTTCATGTGCGTTCGATGTAATAAATCTTGACGGTGCTGTTTTTCAGATCGTTCTCCCTGCGGTGTTTGTGTGTATTGCCCTGGTGTTCAGCCTGATTGTTCCTCCCTTTGGAAAGTACCCCAGTCTGGCTCTGGATCCCGGCATGTATGGAGAGCAGTTCACCTTCATCAGGTGAGATCTTTTTCTTTCTGTCTTTCCTCCTTTTCACCCATTTATCATTCTAATAATAAAACAATAGCTAACCAGTTATCTGTCAAACCACTCTTTAATCTTCAGTTCACCTCAATCGAGTCTTTCTCGTGTCCTGTCAAGAAAAAGAAATGAACAAGCACATTTTCCTAAAGAAATGTGTTGTTTGCATCTAAAAAGTGCACAACTGATAAAATATGTAAAAGGTTACCTAACTGTACTTACATTCACACGTTACCTAACTGGCGTAGCAGGAAAAAGTGCTGAAACTGCACTGGATACAATCCTTACAGGGATTCACAATAACAGTTGTGAAGAAACTATGAAACTCAGGATAAACACCTTCTGTGTTATGTAATGGGTTCTCTTGTGTCTTCATAGTAATGACATGCCTGACGATCCTCACACCAATAAACTACTGGGAGCTCTGACAGAAAAACCAGGATTTGGAACACGCTGCATGGAAGGAGAGCCCATACCGTGAGTTTTGTTAAGAAAATAAAAATATATAGATCTAGAGTAGATCTATATATATAGTAGTAGTAGTGTATTGTACTCTACACACACTCATAAAATGGTAATTTGAAGTTTAATATATACTTGTGTCAACTCAGGGACACGTCCTGCACTGCAGTAGAGGACGAGTGGTCGATCCCACAAGTTTCTCAAAGTGTGAAGGACATGTTTGAAAAAGGCAACTGGACCATGGAGAATCCGTCTCCCCTGTGTGAGTGCAGCTGCGAAGGGCGCAAGAGGATGCTGCCGGAGTGTCCAGCTGGTGCCGGGGGACTTCCACCACCGCAGGTTGGTGACACCAAACATGTATAAAGTCAAAACCGAAGTGTTAGTAATCCACAAAATTACAAAAGTAAAAATTCAAATAATTAATATATTCTCTTAAACACACAAAAATGTTAATCAATTTTTTTGCCTGTTTGTGTGTCCAGATGATGATCAGTGACAAAGACACTCTTCAGAATTTGACTGGCAGAAACATCTCGGATTATCTGGTTAAAACCTACGCGCAGATTATTGGCAAGAGGTAACGCTGATCTCAAATATTTGTGTTAATTCTGGCTTCATTGTGTCATTTCTCACTCAAGGAATTGCTAACCGTTAAATATTTTTTCTTCTCTTACAGCCTGAAGAACAAGATTTGGGTCAACGAGTTCAGGTACATTATCAGATATCTTCCATCTTCAGTTTACTGGTATATCAATAGTATTGATCTGAGTGCAGCTCAGCTGTGTCCTTCACTGATATTAAAATGATGGTGCTCTCCACAGATACGGTGGATTCTCACTGGGGGCCAGGAATTCTCAGCTTCTGTCCAACAGAGATGAAATTGACGATGCAATCGTGGAGCTAAGGAGACGCTTCCGCCTGGAGAGGGTGAGAGATTTCATTACAGTACTGTTTTACATCCTACACTTAACTGGTCTGTAGCAGCCTGTTACTCAGGAAAAGCAAACTGGTTAAATTTTACTGCTGCAGTTTCAGTCATAGACAATAGCTCTTTTATAAAGGGAATCATTTCAACATTTTTATGTTTTTGCAATTATAGCTGTAGTGAAATTAGATTTGATGGACTCATGTTATTGTAGGTTTGAACAGTGTTAGTTTTCCATGGACTAAAGAAGACTCTCTCTCTCTCTCTCTCTCTCTCTCTCTCTCTCTCTCTCTCTCTCTCTCTCTCTCTCTCTCTCTCTCTCTCTCCCTCCCACTCGCCTTCTCTCTGTGCCTCACCCATCCTCCAGGGAACTGCAGCAGATCGTTTCTTTCGCAGTCTCTCCAGTTTTATCCAAGGACTGGACACCAAGAATAACGTCAAGGTTAGCACAGACACCTGCACACACACACTAACACACTCACACATTCATACAGGTTATACAACGTCACATGGCTCTGTAGATTACTGTCAAGCCTCCCTGAACAAATCCTTCAGCGATGCCGCTGTTACGCCCATGTAGACACAAAATGTATCACTCATTCTATTCATATTGTGTAATTTGATTGCGTAATAACTAATTTCTTCACTTAACAGATTAAAAACTTGCATAGCTTTCGGCCCCACAGTGCTGACACATTTCATGCTTTTTGTTTTTTACTCTTTATTCCTCACTTGTGCAACGTGTATTTCTTTTTTCAATGCTTCAGAATAAGTATATTGCTTTAAATCCCACCTAAAAAACAATAAAAACAAACAATAAAACGATGGATGCCATAGTAACAACCTAAGTACATGTGCAGTATTCCTGTGAATATAGACAAAGCTCATTAAGACCGAACAAAGAAAGGCATAGAAATGGGGGGACTCAATCATTTAGCGGGAACAGAGCCACTTTTCAAGGACAAAATCTTCCAATTTTTCCTCTGTTCACCAAGCTAGTAATTTACTTCCAGGCTGCTCTGTTTTTTCCTCTGAGGTTACAGAGACTAAAATGTCACATCTGCTTCTCTTTTCTTCAGATCTGGTTTAACAACAAGGGCTGGCACAGCATCGGCTCTTTCCTCAATGTGATGAACAACGGCATCCTGCGGGCAAGTCTGCCAACTGGGGAAGACCCCGCAAAGTTTGGCATCACTGCCTACAATCATCCGCTCAACCTCACCAAGGAGCAGCTGTCGCAGGTCGCATTGTGAGTATTAGAACATGGGGGTACATTTGTAAATCTCATTTCTGTCTCATTTCTATGACATTTACCACGTCTCATTCTCTTTCTTCATTCGCTCTCCTCTCTCTCGCTCAGGATGACAACATCAGTGGACGTGCTGGTGTCCATCTGCGTGATCTTCGCCATGTCCTTTGTCCCGGCCAGTTTTGTGGTTTTCCTCATCCAGGAGAGAGTGAACAAGGCGAAACACATGCAGTTCATCAGTGGGGTGCAGCCTTTCCTCTACTGGCTGGCCAACTTTGTCTGGGATATGGTAAGACACTCCAGTTCTGCCACTGGTTCCTCTCCAAACTGAATGAGAAATGAAAGAGAAAAGTCAGAATGCATTTTTTTTTTGGTCTTTTTAAAGCTCACTTGAAGCCTCTTTTTCTTCCTCTCTTGCAGTGCAACTACATCGTCCCGGCCACATTGGTTATCATTATCTTTGTGTGTTTCCAACAAGACGCCTACGTCTCCTCCACCAATCTGCCTGTGTTGGCTCTGCTGCTGCTGCTCTACGGGTGAGTTTGACTCAAGTTCCCTTTGATTTATTTTTCCTTCTTTCATAATTTTCTCTTCTCACCTAAAGTGATCTTTGTGTCTCCTTCCAGATGGTCGATCACCCCTCTGATGTACCCAGCCTCATTTTTCTTTAAGATCCCCAGCACGGCCTATGTGGTTCTGACCAGCGTAAACATATTGATCGGAATCAATGGCAGCGTTTCTACATTTGTACTGGAGCTGTTTGGGAGCAATGTGAGTAATGTCTTAATGGAGCAGTCAATTGATTGATTGTTGATTCAAAAATGTGCAGCCTGATTAAACCGGATTGAATATTAACTGTGAATGTTGACGTCGCTCCTGTTTCAGGAGATCGGTGGTATCAACGACATACTGAAGAACGTGTTCCTCATCTTCCCGCACTTCTGTCTGGGCAGAGGACTGATTGACATGGTGAAGAATCAGGCAATGGCTGATGCTTTGGAAAGATTCGGTAAGCACAACAGACCTCTATCAACAAGTGTATTTGTATTGGTTTTGACAAGATGAGTATTAAGTGCCGAAATGTCGGTTCTGTCGTAGGTGAAAACCGATTCCGTTCCCCTCTGGCCTGGGACATGGTGGGAAAAAACCTGTTTGCAATGGCCATAGAGGGCGTTGTCTTCTTCTGCATCACCGTCCTCATTCAGTACCGCTTCTGCATCAAGGCCAGGTGGGTGATACATGTGCTTTGATATTCATTAAAAGTTCCTTCTCCACGTAGCACAGCACTCCTGTCTAAGAACTCAAAACTAAATACTTAATATGAGGTCTGCCTTGGCGAGTCTGTCTTAAATATGACTTCTCCTCACTCCACTACCTGTGATCTTCCAGGTCTTCCACCAGTCATCTGAAGCCTATTGGAGAAGAAGATGAGGATGTGGCCAGAGAGCGACAGAGGATCCTGAGTGGAGGAGGACAGTCAGACATCCTGGAGCTCAGGCAGCTTACCAAGATTTACAAGCGTAAACAGAAGCCAGCAGTGGACCGGTTGTGTGTTGGCATCCCCCCCGGAGAGGTACGATACAGATACAGTATCTTACACCTGTTAATACCTGCCACACATGAATCTAGACCACCAGGAAAACACAAGGGTTTGAGTGTTGAAACTGTTTTATTTAGAGGATGTCCTGGTTTATTTTCAAATTGGGTTAAAAAGATTACCAGCTAATGCAATGAATTTGTAAGACTGAGTGAAGACATTCCTGTAAAAATTAAAACCACTTGTGTTGAGGTTAATATTGTCTTTCTTTTCCTGCAGTGCTTCGGTTTGCTGGGAGTGAATGGAGCAGGGAAAACCAGCACCTTTAAAATGCTGACAGGAGACTCTGTGGTCACCAGTGGAGAGGCCTACCTGGCTGGTAAAAGGTGAGGACAGGTTTTACCACAAAAGAAATAATAGATCTGCTCGCTTGTTATAGAATATATATATATATATCCTATGCAGCCTGTCTGACTGAAGATATAGGAATAATGAGATAATAACAAGCAGATTTTCTTTGATTTGTGAGGGGAAAAAAAAAACAATATATTGACATATTTTTGCTGTCCGTAAAATGTAATCATGCTCTTCTTTGTGTTCATCGCACTCCAGTGTAACTACAGAGATCGATGAAGTGCATCAGAACATGGGCTACTGTCCTCAGTTTGACGCTATCAATGACCTGCTGACCGGCAGAGAGCATCTCGAGTTCTACGCCATCCTGAGAGGAGTGCCTGAGAAGGAAGTCTGCGAGGTCAGCAACAAACAAACACTTACACACATGCATAAACCTACTGTATTATCTATGACTTACTCTGTTAGTCTTATTTTGCTGATCTTTTTATATATGTTTATTAGACGGACAATTCTACTTTTGTTGTCTTGTTTTTCCATTTTCAGTCTATGTTAATGAAAAATATGTGTATTTATATATTATGGATGACACTGAAATCTTTATCCTGCCCACTAGGTGGCAGAGTGGGGCATCCGGAAGCTGGGGTTGGTCAAATATGTGGACAAGTCGGCTGGCAGCTACAGTGGAGGAAACATGAGGAAACTGTCTACTGCCATCGCTCTCATAGGAGGACCACCTGTTGTGTTTCTGGTTAGTGAAACTAAACAACAACAATTATTTTTCATAAAGCAGGTCCGCAGTGGTTCCTAAAGACAGCAGGTTGTTTGTTCAATTCTATCCTGTAGCACCAGCTGAGTATCTGTTGTTTCCTGTTCACAGGATGAACCAACGACAGGCATGGACCCTAAAGCACGTCGGGCCTTATGGAACGCCATCCTCAGCATCATCAAAGAGGGACGATCTGTAGTCCTGACCTCTCACAGGTTAGACTCGCCATCTGAACTACATCCATTCAGTTAACCATGTCTACCAACACACCATGAACTATTTTTTGTTTCGTTTATGTATTTTTCCCAACATTACTTACCTCATTTCTCATTGTTTACAGTATGGAGGAGTGTGAAGCACTTTGCACCAGGATGGCCATCATGGTCAATGGCAGGTTCCGCTGTCTTGGCAGCGTACAGCACCTCAAAAACAGGTAGGAAGACACGCCAGAGCAATAGCACACCCATACACTTTCTAAGTATAAGAAATTTTAAAATGAGAAATCTTTAATTGGCTAATTGTCTTACAGTATGATAATTTACAACACTGTCATATATAGTAATAATAATTCTAGATACAGAGATATTTTTCAGTTTTTTGTTAAGTGCTTTTGTGTTTAAAGCACATAAACATGCAGCAGTTCAAGTATTTATGGAGCCCACAAGAATGATGTGAATAAAAAGAAGAAGGGTGCCACGTGCAAGAGAAAAGATAAATGCCACATTAGACAGACATTGCTGAGACTTATCAAAGATTTATGATGCAAAAATATCACAAGTGAAAGTCAAGCACCAAGAAATGTCATGAGAAAATAAAAAACAAAAAAACAGTTATCTTCATTTTCCAGTTTGGTGAAATACCCTTCTTTTCTGTCTTATCAGGTTTGGTGATGGCTACACCATCATCTTGCGGGTGGCGGGGCCAGACCCAGACCTTCGGCCAGTGATGGAGTTCATTGAGCGGGAGCTGCCAGGCAGCACACTGAAGGAGAAACACCGCAACATGCTGCAGTACCAGCTGCCCTCATCCCTTACCTCCCTCGCCCGCATCTTCTCCCTGCTCTCCAAGAACAAGGAGGCGCTCAGCATAGAGGACTACTCAGTCTCTCAGACCACTCTAGACCAAGTAAGCAAATGTACCCAAGGCTCTGACCATAATTGGGTTTCATCTTCAACTTAAGCAAAGAGTAATTTCCTTTTCCTCCTCTTTTCCCCCCTGCAGGTGTTTGTAAATTTCGCCAAGGACCAAAGTGACGAGGACCATTTGAAAGACGTCCATCTGAGCAAGCGAGATGCTGTGGTAGTGGACTTTTCCCAGCTAAACTCCTTCCTCACGGACAACAAGACAAGGGAGAGTTGCGTCTGATTCCACAACATACCATCAGTGGGAGTTGTTATGCTTCACCCACCCTCCCCCGACCCCAGAAAATATGGACCACTAACCTGAGGGGGAGACGAACTATGTTCATTTTTTTTTTTATTTCTATTTTTTAGTCTTTTTTAATTGTTATCATTTCTCAGTGGACCTGCACTTAAGCGCACAGCCTCTTGAAAAGGCAGAGACTGCAGGTTTCGTGACAGACACTGAAACAATGAAAACTCAATGCAAATCAATGCAAGACATATATAAATTTATTTAAGATGAGAAGATATTCCTGTGAAGGTTGGAGACTGGTGCTTCTCCTTCACTGGGTGGACAGAGAGAAAGAAAAAGACTCAGAACACTTGAAGCTACAGCAGGATTATAATGCTGTGTTAGACTGGAAAATGGACAAGGCATCGGGGATGATAGAAAGAAATATCTCTAGTTTTTAATCCCCAATCCTAGAAGTAGTTAGCAGTAGTCAGTGGGGCTGTGTACGTGCTACTCTGTATCGTGAAATCACGGCAGCATAAAACAAACAACCAAGTTTGGATCATTCACTGCCAACTGCTAAAAGATGGACTGACTGACTACTTTTTTATTCAGGGTCAAACTTCTCTCAATCTCACTTCGTTACCAAGCGCAGTTGTTTTGTAATGGAAGTGATCTTATAAAAGCATTTTCAATCCAAGTGATTTCAGTCAGAAACATGCTATCATGCAAGATATTAATTTTTACTAATTAGATTTTTTTAAGATAACTTAATTCTACTTGACGAATATAACCTCTGTGAAGTTTTTTTTTTCCTTTTTTTGGATAACAATTAAGATTGATAACCAAGTTGTCTCTTTTATTTGTTGTTCTTGGTGTCCTTGACATTGTCCAGCACAGTGCCTATACTGTATCATGGTGGAGAGAGGAATCTGAGCACTCCATCAAACACAACAATGTATGTAGGCTGCCAAGGAATGTATAAGACAGATACCAACAGACATCAAAGCACAAAAAGGAGCTTTTTGTTGAGATGATGAATGAAAACATTTTTTTTGGGGGGGGGGGGGGGGATCTGTGTTCTTTAAAACAAAACAAACAAAAAAAAAACATGTGGTTGCTTGATGTCTGTACAAGATGTACAGTCTCCTGTACTGGCTTGTTGTTCCTCGCCCCGTCCTCTGTAAGCGGAACTGAGGGCTAATCAAAGCGGACACAAGAAAGCCAAAGATTGCTGAAGAGTTTTCGAAAGTTCATTGGACATGTATGTTGCATGCTTCCCACTGGCGAACACACCTTGACTATCAGCACTTCTATGTGTGTGTGCCAAAGCATGCCGTCAGATCAGCTTGTAAAGGACTGAACTCTGCTTCACTGTTGTTGGATTACTGGCGCATATATATACATGTGGAGTCTACATCCAAATCCTGTTGTAAAAAATGTGATATTGATGGAAGATGGAAATGTTCTTGCAGCTAATTCTGTAGCTCCCATACAAGGGGAGGGGTCAGTTTCACAGCTACTGTGCTTGTATGGGATCTAAAGTTGGCACCTCTTCCAGTAACATATGCTTTTAGACATATGAGCTGTGTGAGGGCATGATGAGAGTGTTTCAGACCTGAGCCAGTGGCGATGTGGATATTATGTACAGTAGCAATTGTGTGATGTCAAGTAAAAAAAAATGTTACCAGTGGAGTGAACAAAAAGTATCTGTGCCAAAATGGAACTGAATATGTATCTTTAATCAACCAGCATAATCTTGAGGAGGCAACTGTTTTGTGAAGTTTAAGTTGTGCTTTCATTTCAGTGTTTTTTTTTTTTTTTTTTTTCTATCAGCTCACTTACAGTAATCCTCCTCTTTTCATTTTCAGCAGCTCAAAACTTAAAGCACATATTATGTGATACATGTGCTCTGTCATTCAGTCTTCATTAGACTACATGTTGTTTCTATCTTCGAGTGTTGTTGCCAAATTCTAATCTTTCTGTCAGTTCACATTAATACGCTGCCACAGTGAAGTTAACTGTACTGTCAGTAACTCAGATTTTACACATGAGGTTGAGATACATATTATGTTTCCAGAGCTAGTCAAAAAGCCAGACTACACATAAACAGGGACCACGTCAATTAGAGTTGTGCTTGCAAGGCTTTATATTCCAAAAAAATCATTATATCCAGGGTTTAAAATGATGACATATTGTTACTAAGGGTGCTCCATGTCATACAAAATCTTGGAAGGGGTTTCCATTATCTCTGGGATCTAATAACTTGTGTGGCTTCAGGCTTACCCTGATACCAACACTGAGGGTTTGAGCCAAAACCCACCTAACCCTTCTGTTAAATGTGAGCACTTTACAGGCTTAACAGCCTTTTGTTTCAGACATGTAGAGGTAGGGATTTGGGTACATGGCAAGAAGACATTTAAAAAGCAAATCTCTGCACTGGAACACAGACATGATTCAGACAAATCGATGCTACACCACTGCATTAAAAGATTTGTTTGAAACTGGAAACAGAGAATGAAGGATTACATGTGATTGAGAGAAACGAGTGAAATGAGTAAAAAGTAGAGACAGTAGTGAGATAAAGAGAGAAATGCAGAACAGTACAAAGGTGGTGATTTCTTTCTCTTTTTGTGGTCTATATTATTATTTGTTTACATTTTTAAGTATTAAACAACAGTTTCAGTCTGTTACCCATTGTGTATAGCTACTCTTTACATTAATAAATAAAAAGATTCATACATTTTGAATGATGACTCCTTATTTGATCATTTTTGTGCCCTAGTAGTTTTGTGTAGTTGAGTGCTAGATACAAAAAAAAAAGGCTAATGTGGGCTTGTCTAATGGAAGTTTGTAGCTACTGACTGAACAAAGGATATGTTTACGGTATGTTTGGGCGTGTGTGTTAATGTGTGCTGATGACTATGAGTTTCTAGATTGTGCATGCGATTGTGTGTCTATTTTCACCTGCTGCGTTCCCACGTGCGCACACACCCCCCCACACACAGTTATATCGCCAGTGAAAAAGAGACACACTCAGAGGTTCCTGTCACTCTGAGTTATTCATCCACCAACATCATGATTGGAAGAGCTGCTCTCCTGGGACTCCTGCTTATTTGTGTGGCTGCAGGTAACACTCCATTTGAAGTATTTTTGCCTTCTAGTTTGACTAAAATCTTTTGTCTATCGACAACTTTTGAGCGATTTCTGTTTAGATGCCATAGAATGAAACAAACAGAGCTTATAAAAAGTATTTACACCGACAGGAAATTTTCTTGTTTTATTATCTTACAGTGTTGAACCAAAGTAAGCAGATAAAATAGGAATATACATGTTTGCATACTTTGTATAAGCACTGTAAAATGTATTATGTATTGACAATCAGGATTATCACACATGTAAAAACATATGTCAGTATTTTATAGTAGGCACTCAAATACTCTTATGTTTTTATAGTATATTTTTATTAATAGATTAGATATATCGATATCAGGGACTATAAAAGAATATGCCACAGAGACACTCATGTAATTCAAGTCTGCATGTGTGTTGCCAGTTTTGCACACCAGTGATATTTTTCCGTATAAGGTGGGTTGTTTATGAGGTATGAGGTTAATTATTTATACATTTATGGTTTTATAAGTCATGTGCTTTTTTTTTCACAGACGCAGAGGAGATGTCAGAGGTCATGAGAAAGGTGACAAACATATCTTAGATGAAAAAAACCTGACTTACACAGTGTGTGCATAGCACTGTCTTTTGTCTCACTGTGTGTGTCTGTGTGTGCATGTGTCTAACAGAAGAAAAATATGAGAAAATTTCATTTTAACTTATTTCAGTATTTTGATGTGAATTGTTTTAGTGAAGCTACAGTGCTATGGGGATCATTTAAACCTGTTTCAACCAAAAACCCTTCTATCAGAGCAGAATATTGTTGTAATATTCAACTGTCTGGCAGCCGTCTTGTCCCAACATGAAGGAGATTGTGGCGTGTCCTCTGAACCTTGCTCCTGTGTGTGGCAGCGATGGGAACACCTATGCCAACGAGTGCACCCTGTGCGCCCAGAGACAGTGAGTACACACAGCTGCTCCTCTCTCATGGCATTCACACAACACCCAAGTTGACTTTGTGGAGGACAAGGTGCTTAAGTCGCCATCTGGTGGTGAAAAAAAAAAATCTAAAGACTTGAGTCACAGAACTGAACTCTGACTGACAGCAGCTGACTCATATGACTGGAAGATTTCAAATTTGGCCTATTATTCATGTTTTGGTTTATGGGCGATGAGTGAGTGGTCATCAGTCTTTACTGGAAATAACAGTCACATCCTTGTAGAGTGACAAAAATACTGGCAAAACAGTTGTACATACTTTTCAGTTAAATCTAGCGATGGATGGTTCAACAAGAGTCTATAGCTGACTGAATTTTCTTTTGTCAAGTATAGCTCTTGCTGATGTCATGTCAGGGGCTGAACTCCTTTTAAAGTGTCTTTATCTTTGTCTCTTGATATTCTCTCTTAACCTTCTAACAGTCAACAGTATTAATAAGAGACTACAGCAGTCTGCAGCCATGTTAGCAGCTCTGAGATGATACGAGCACAGAAGTGCTTTGAGCTTAATGCTCACATGAGCATGGCAACATGCTTACAATGACAATATTAACATCCTAATCTTTAACAGGTGTAGTGTATATCATGTTCAACATCTAAGTTTAGCATTGTAACATGCTAATATCTGGTGTTTGGTCATAAAGTGTAGTATTTGACAAATTCAAATTTGACCTAATCAGTCCTAGATGAAAAGTGAGGGGATTGCCAAAGGTATTACAATTTATCATGGGGGGGGGGGGGTCTGTGTCAAATTTTGCGCCAGTCCATGGTTTACAGACCATCTGACATTACCATCCATAAAGTCATGCTGGGAGTGTGGCTAAATAGCATTACTGATGGCTTTTATCTCTTTATCCATCCCTCTACTATCAGTTCCTCGACTTTACCTCAGACACAATGAGCTTGTATGAGGTGGGATTTCCCAAAAGAGCCTCCTGGCTTCACTTTTTGCACCTACACTGAGCTGAGCTCAACAGAATAAGTCACAGCCACGTAACGCTACGATTCTCTCTGCAGAATCACCAAGATGGACATTTTGATAACCAAGGAGGAAAGCTGCTGAGCTGCACAGGCAGTGATGTCACCACCAAAGTGACCAATCAAGATTGGATAATGTGTCCAACATGGATCTTTGAAATAACAGCTGGATCACAGCTGTTCTAAATGTTTTTGATTAAATGCCTTGAGTAATAAATGTCAATCAGCTGTAAGCATCATCCTTGTCGTATTGTGGTACTTTTTTTAATCAATAAAACCCAAATCTCAGGAAAAGTATAACATCAATAAGACTGGATCATGTATAAAGAAGAAGTAAAACAGATGCTATATATACAAATAGATTTTTTTTTTTTAAAGTCAGGCCAGTAAATTTAGTTTTTACGATGAAACTGATACCAGGAGAAAGGAAGAGAAAGGAGAGGTGATGTGGTGATTACTGTAACACAGTCTGAGAGACATTCCTTTGTAAAGTGCAGGCAGGAGGTGAATGATCGGCTGGTTATCTCTATGGGCAAGCTAATTGTTTACACTTCTTATACTGAGTAACACAGTAGTCAATAATGTTTGTGTTTGTGTGTGTGTGTGTATGTGTGTGTGTGTGTGTGTGTGTGTGTGGTAGTGATATAGACAAACAGAGAGTGTGAGAGCAAATGTGTTGGCAAAAGAAGAAAGGGGCAGAAGACACATATGCACACACATGTGAAGAGAGGACATAAAACAGTGTTGTATTCTGAGGTCAAAAGTCATACGTGTGAGTCACATGGTTGAAACCAGGAAACGGAGAAGAGGTATCAATCCAAAGTCACTTCCTTTATCTTTACAGTAGAGCAGAAAGAAGGCTTTTAGGCTTCAGTGAACTGACCAACAAGGATGATCAGAAACCGAGTGGAACATGAGTAAGTACAGACTGTAAATACTCTGCTCATCGCCGCTAACATTATGATGCTTCTCTTTACTTTGTTACTCTCAGCTGTCAGTCGGCTGTGGTATTGTTAGGTACAGTTTGGGATTAACAACCTGCTTCCAGCAGTTCTGAGTCAAGACAGAGGAAAAGCAAACCTGAAACTGAAATTATGGCAATGGAAGGATTACATCAATAGAGCATTATGAGCTCATATTCTTAAATGTTAATGATTTGCAGATTGCATAAACATGCATTCGTCTGTTCTGATGTCCACGTGTGTGCAGTTGTTATCTTTTGTGTAGTTCAGTTTAGTTAAGTTTAGTCTTGTTCAGGTCAGGTCATGATGGAGCTCTGTTCCATTCAGGTCCATCTGGTCCATCCCATTCGATTTCATTTTGTTACCCTCTTTTCTGCTTTGAATCCTCCCAACATTATCTTACATCATGTTCATATTGTCATTGTTTCTCCAGGGTCTTCACAGTTCAGGACTGTCAAAATGGAATCTCTATAGATCTCTTCCTGCACCTGTCTATCATACCAGCAGTAAGTTGTCCATCCATTTAACCTGCAGTATGAACTTAAAGAATAGAATAAAAAGCTGACTTACTTCTCTTACAACAGTGAGAACTGGCATTTTGTTATGTTTACCATACACCGAAGTGAACATCAAGGCAAGTTGTTTATCAGCCAAAATCACAAGTTTGTCAGTTCGCTTTTCAACCTGTAAAGCAAAGGACATCTATCTGTCTCTCAGTTTAGCTAAGGAAGAACTTCCAAAGAAAAGATTTGTAGCAAAGCTGGAAAATTGTGGGTATAAAGAACAACAGAATTACTGTATATAACACCAAGAACACCAAGAACTGCAACATAAACTGCAGTAGCAGAATACTACAGTTTGTTTATTATGACAGCAGGTACGGCAGTTTGATCAAGAAAACTTTGATAGGCCACTTACATGACTGTTGATACACACAGACCTTCTTTTTCCTCTTCCTCTGTAACATACAATATATGTCAACTTATTTCTACTGTCACACAGAGTTGCAGCAATGCAAACAAAATATTTTTCCAATAGATTTGTTGATGTGTTGATTTATATATTATGTATTGATTTATTGTTTTCCAGGTGTTGATCGTAGGAGTGCTCTCATTCCTCCAGAAAAGAGCCCAGAGACTGGACATCGACCGTAGACTGCCCTTCTTGGGGGGACGTTTTGCCATTGTGGTGTAAGTCTTGTCGGCAACAGCAACAGTAAATATGTCAAGAAGAAGTAGAAGTAACAAACTGCTCGTCAGCCACATCGGCAACATAGCTTTGTTTATGTTTATGACATGTTGTCATTAATGTGCCCTAGGCCTTTGGATACTATAGGCAGCCTCAGTAACCGTTGGTCCTATGGGTTTGCATTTGGTGCGGTGTCCGGCAGCGTCCTGCTGCTCTTCTCTGAGCGTTACATCCCCTTCACGGTCCCACCCTGGGCCAGAGGTACTCCTTCCATTTACAAGTCATATCCAAACATCTTTACTGTACAGTAACAGTAAATACATACTATGATGTCATGTTTCCTGACTGTTCTCCCCAGCTATAGTGTACCTGGTCGGAGCTTTAGAAGTGGGCCTGGTGTATTTCCCTTTCTTTGCCTGTCTGTCGACGTCTTTCAGAGCAGCTGGTGCTGTGCTGGGAATACTCTACTCTCTGTCCTGGTAAACATTCATTCTTGTTATATGTTCAGACATACGATACATAAAACAAAATGTGGATTGGTACTGCAGAAGGTCTCTTATATGATATCACCAGTGGTGCAACATAATAATATCATGTAAACATAAATATTAATAAATCTTTTCGGAACCTTGCAGTAATATAAAAACACATCCAAATTAGGCCTATATAAATGACTTGATGCTTGTTTGTAGGATCATCGTTACAGTCTGGGATACATTCACCTGTCCTGATGGTAAGGTAGGTGACCACTAAACCCATGACAGCTAGTGAACATGTAATGTGCCTGTTAAAGTGTGTCTTCCCGAAAAAATAAATGAATGGATTACACTGTGTGTATGATTTTAAAGATTTTGGGTCCACACCAGAAGATAATTGTCCAGTGGCCCTGCATCCTCTCCCTCGTCTTCCTCTTGGGTCGATTTGTGTACATGCTGGTTAAAGCTATTCGAATACGTCTGCAACTGGAACAGGAGGTGAGCCTTGCTAAAGCACAAAATCTCTGAAGTGATTCTTGTTCGATTTTTGGTATCCTTGGCTGGATGTTCACCCTATGGGAAAATCTGATGATGTAAAGATTACATTTACTGATACATTTTGTTTTCTGTTGCATTTTATTCTCCCTTTTTGCTGTAAACATAAAAGGGCGTATTTTGTTGTAAACATAGGGTCTGCAGTGATCATATAACTTTATGTCCCCTGAATTTTCTGAAAAATAAACTCTGTGTGAGAATGAATCTGCTGAATCTGCTGCCAGGACCCTGAGGAGCTGAATGAGCTACACCAGGTGCAGCATGTTAAAAGACTGCTGAGGAAAACTTCGCACAGGTAGAAGAAACACTCAACCACACATGCACCAATGCTGTTTTTTGTACAACTGGAGATTTACAGTGCTATTGCCTGTTATGACACCCAGTACTTTTGCATGTTTTAATCAGTTTACCATTAATTATGAGCATTTTAATGTGAATAATTTTCATAAACTTACCATAAAATATATTTGTAACAGATTTCAGGCACGATTTGCCATGAATTTCACTATGATTTGAGTAAGATGAATATTTTCAGAAACTGAATTTGAGAAACACACATTGCATTACTTTACTATTGTGTTGCAAGTCAGCTCAGTGTATCCTGAAATTGAAATCCAGTGTGGAGTGTGGTGTGTTCAAGTGCTGCTGGTAGGCTTCAGTGTCCAAGTCAGTTTCTCAACTGCATTGATGATGAGGAGTGTCAAGGCTTGAAATTCGTAATGTCACATAGAAGATGCTACTCAAGCAACATTAAAGATTCCAGATGTTACAGAAATGACCAGGATTCAGATAACACTTGAAAGCAGCGATACACATGGTTGGTGGTTTTGACCTTTCTGTGTTGCAGTAAGCCACTCAGCTGGTTCCAGAGGCGAGTTTATGAGTGGGACCCCTTCTTCAAGTTCCCCAACAGGATCATCGGCACAGTCATTATATCTCTTATAGGCCTATACACAGTAAAGACACAGCAAGACATCTCTTTTAATTCCAAATATCTCAACCATAGGCTTTGTTTCAGAAAATGTTACACAAACAACCTATCTGTGCGTCTGCTTCAGGCACAGTTGTATTCATTTGTTCTTTTGTAATTTCTCTAGATGACTCTAGCAGACTACAGTCTCAGTAATGTGGCTTTTGACCAAATAGACAAGTGGAAGAATACGCTAAAATACCTGGTTACCTCTTGTAACCAGACTGAAGCTCTGGGAGCCATGATACCACAGCTGGAGGAATTCATTGCCGTGGCAAGGAGTGAGTTGGTCTTTAGAATGGTTTACACCAAATCTGTCCTGATCCTTGATTTTGAAAATTTCCAATATAAGAAATAGCCAGAAATTAAAAACAAATAAAGATCGTCAAGATTTCATGAAACACAAATGAAAGTGTCTTATTTATTAAATTTATTTTTTTTTTGCAGAGTCTTGGCTAACTACCACTATCTTTGCAAGTCTCAACTCTGTTGCCTACACTTTCCATGTATTGGCATGTTACAGGTAAGAGATCCTAGAAAAATATGAAACATATCAAAATGTATTGATGTTTTAACATTTCAAAAATGTTAATGTAAAATGTTTGGAAGAATAATGAATATCAGAAAGTAAATAACCTGTTTAGTTTATGTGAATCTAAAGGAATTCTCTACCAGTTATCACATGGTATACTAATGCTATAGGAAACACTTGAAGAGACTGTGGAGAGGACAGAGGGGTTTTATTCCTGAAAAGTTTCACAACCCTAGTTCTGCTGTCAGTGTTGTAAGTAACACACACACACACACACACACACACACACACACACACACACACACAACAAATGGCAGATGATTCCAGAGCAAATCAGATTTCAGCTTGGCACTAAACACTCACAGCTTTCACAAGTGTGACATTGGCCCCAGTTTAACTGTGCTTGCAAGTCAGGATGGGTGTCACTGTCTATGAAAATTTTGGGGCCACATATTGCAAAGTATACAGCCACTGTATCCTACCAGCTCTGCAAAAACACAACATGGTTATCAAAGTTTGGTTCTGGCTCTCAGCCATCTTAACAAAGCTCCCACAGAGGAGAACTGGTTGTGGCTAATTGTCTACACAAAAACAAAACCAGCTCAACCAAACACACATCTGTGAGTGTCCGAACATTTCAAATGAGTGAATGTCCAATCCAATCCAATCCAATCCAGCTTTATTTATAAAGCACTTTAAAAAACAACCAGAAGGTACCAAAGTGCCATTTGACTGTTTCTAATATGTAGAGCATAAACTAAAGATACTCTACACATGAGTATTTTTGTGTGCATCTGTGAACGAACGTTTGCATCTCCTTCTATTTGGCCTCTCATATCATGGCATATATTTAATTCATACACACTTCATACCAAAAATACACAAACAATTTTTCTCATTGATTTTCACAGGCTTCCATTGCGAGATACTCTGGATGGCAAATAGCGTTTACACTGTGGGGTGAGCTTTTCATCACAAGAACAACTGACATGTACAGTGCGTCTCCAAAACAAAAAACAAAGCAGCTGATGTAAACTACATCAGGACATCCTCGATTTGTGTTGTGGGACCCAAACCAAAGTTTTTTTTTCATGTAGTTCCACAAATGACACCAGCACCAAGATTTAGTCATGAGAGAAAATGAGTAGTATCTATGCCTTTGACCAAACCCACATAAAGGAAGGAAAACAAAGCAATATCTGTCTGAAAAGACAGTGATTAATTGTAATTTATTGGATTATTTTGTCGTGAAATTTATGAAAAATATACAGTAAATTGACCTTAAGCATCATACAGGCAGCTTCACTCCAAAATACTATTATTTGAGGCAAAAGATCTGCAGATTTCTATCATTTAATGTGTAAATTTGAATGCAGTGAAAAGTTTGACTGAATCATTTTATTTATTCTGATGTTTTTTAGGATTCAGGGAAACCTCCTAACATGAATATGCATCATTTTTTTTCTAATTACATAAAATACGATTGTACATTTATTCTTTTTCGCATTTTGCGTGATAAAATGTCAGATGTGTGAAATAATTGCATGACCCTTTTTCTTTTATTTCTTAGGTTATCTGATTGTTCATTTTGTCCACTTCCTGTTTGCCCTGCTCTTGGTCTATGGGCTGGTTCTTCCTGTACAGCATGGAAAAGTACTTAGCATGCTCACTAACCTGGGAATCATCATGTAAGGCTGCGGTCGCTGTAGTTGTTGATGTATGATAGCATATGAATGAATGGTTAGATTGAAAGACTGACACAGTGACTGATTGATTTGTGCTTTTATCGTGTGTCTCTCAGTCTGACCATCAGTTTAGTGATCGGCCTGGTGATTTTCCAGATAGCTCTGGTTCAGATCTTCTTCCTGCAGGACAAACTATCTCCTACAGATAAACAAAAGCCTCTGGCTCTCAACAACAGGTTGGTATATTTCAGTATATATATTAAGTGTGGGCCATAAAACCATCAGATCGACACTGAACTAAACCCTGATCCTCTATTTGTGAGCAAACACTGAAACTGTTGAAATGGAAGTGGTGGTGACAGAATAGTAGAAAAATCAATAATATTAGTAAATTATTAGCTGTGTAATGTGGACGTGAGGACATTATGTGATGGTGAAGTTATAAAACTTGCATTTACTCACTTACTCAATAGTTTAAGGTGGCTTCATACTTGCTGGAACAGGCAGATTGTGTGATGGCATTTTACAGTGTGTTTCAGAACAAGTGAATATGATTCAAAGTAAATGTACAGTACAGTAGCTGAAGATCACAGTGTCCCCTCCCTCTCCTCTTCAGGAAGGCGTTCCACTGCTTCAACTACTTCTTCTTTTTCTACAACGTTGTGATGGGGATCAGCAACTGCATCTTTAGGTTGCTCTGCAGCATGGTTGTAGGAACATGGCTGGTTTCCCGCATAGACCGGACCATCATGCAGAGAGGATATGAAAACATGGACGCCGGTGAGTCTAAATTCAATCGAAAACATGTGCAAGACAAAATAAAACACTCGATCAGCTGCTTGCATCCAGAACGACTTCCATGTGATGGCAGCATTTCACAAAGCGTCAGCACACTGTGTATCTCAAGACAAGAACAGGAAGTTATTGTGATAACTGTCAAAAAACGACATCTGGAATACTGAGCTCAGAAATATGTCAGAGAAAGTTCACATAAACCAGCAGGTATTTATAAGTGTATCACTGTTGTATTAGTTTCGCACCAGGACTAGTAACCTCTGTCATCATTGTTGATCTTGAGAAGTAAGCGTGTGAAAAGCTATGGGTTGTAGCATATAATTCATATTTAATATACATCAAAATAATTAGAATAAAAATGAAATAAATAAACAAAATTACAATAATATAGCCTATATAAAATGTATATGCTGTAAATGCTGCGCTCTTTCTCATATAAGGTGAGTGGATCTAACAGTATTTCCCACCTGTTCCAGGCTACAGCACTTGGATTGGCATGATCTTTGCTGACCACTATCATAGCAATCCAGTCATGGTGTGTTTCTGCCAATTGCTGATCTCCAATAAGCTGGAGAGAGACACAGCATCTACATACTCCACATTCAGCAACATGCCATCTGGTCGGTAGTGTGTGTGTGTGTATGTGTGTGTGATGGTGTCTGTAGTTCTGGCATGTAAAATCCGCTAAATATATAGCCTACTTATTCCACCTGATTGCTATCTATGACACACTAAGCTTGTGACCAAACTAGTACCCTCCATAAAATGAATTTATTGCATTTGTTTAGCTAATTTTCTCTTCTTTTTGCTTCATTTAAAGTTTAATGACTTTTAACTTTTTTTGCAGAACCCCTTGTGAAAAGCAAGGCCAGGAGGCGCTGGATGTTGTGTCATACTTTACTGAGAAACCCTCATCTGATTCTGCTCAGAAAGCAACACCTCTCCTCATCTTCTTCATTACAGACATCATCCTCTCCCCAGTTAGACATAGCAGTGAAGGCGTGGGCCATGGCCTCACGAACGCAGAGTTGCCAAGCAGCACCACAGTCACTACCAGAGATCATAGTCACACCAGCAGAGGACTGTTAAATAAAACATTAAAATTGATTGTGATCTTGTTAAAAAATATGGTTTTTGAATCCAGTATTGTATATTTGCCCATTAGTGGTGCATCTCCTTGTTGTAAAGGGAGTACTGTGCTGTTTTCAATTAATGATACCACCGATTGATTATACGCAGTTTAAAGGGTTTAATAAGTGTGTTGTCTACAATACCTAAGCTTTTATTTACTCTTGTCTCAAGAGTTCACATGTCTGTTCATGCCCTGCAAGCCTGCCATTGAGTGGTTAGAACCAAAGTGTCTGCTGAAAAACCCTGAGTTTAGTCAAATTTAAACTGTTGTTCTGTATATAGACATAGTCAGAGTTAAATGTGAACCTTTGTACATAATTGCAATAATGCATGCAACATCTATTCTAGAAATGGGTTTGTGGTGCACCACAGCTTTCCATTTCTTTTTGTTATAATGTTCATTTTATTAAAATCATGTGAGCTACACTGTACAGCTATTATTACTTTCATTCTAGGTTGTGTTATAAATTCTAACTGGGTATGAACCTTTATGCATAGCTGCTGTATTAAACCATTAAACCATATAGCCCTACTGTATATAGCATTAAACATTTGCTTTATGGTGATCATACAATTTGTAGAGAACCAACTTATGCAAGGTTCTACTTTGCACTTGTAAATATGGCTTTGCTGCACTTACAATACTTTCGGTACAATACTTTCAATTGTAAATAAAAACAAAATGGTAAAAGTGACATTGGGCATCAAGGTGATATTAATCAATGTTTTGAAGATATCGCCAGCTTTTCTACATCAATATCAACATTCACCTAGCCATATTTGTTCTTGTTCCGATAACTTGTACGGTCTAAAATTTCTGGTAGTACTTAAGCACAGCAAAAATAAATAATAAACAAACAAATAAATCATATATTGTCGAAGTGACCTTTGACCCTGTGGGCGTGAACGTACCCCTGAGTTTGAATTCGGCGAAAGAAGATTCAGGAAAGTCTGGCGAGCAATTTAAAATTACAGGTAAACTATGAAAATACCACAATATGTCAAACATTTTCGATCTAATGTTTTCCCCGTCGCCAATGATTGCTGTTGCTTCGTACGAGGACAACTGTTGGTCAAGAATAACAAAATTTATTTTGGCTAACAGCAAACGAACCAGCACGCGCTAACAGTTAGCCGTTAGCCAACGCCACATTGTTCATCGTTAACTTCCATCAAGACAGTTTAGCGGGTAGAAGTCCTCTGTTTAACAAGGCCAGTGGACCTGTGAGGCTTGAGATCAGCTTAACATCACATAGAAGCTAGATCTACAAATCTTAGGCACTTGGATGTAGACACACTTAATCACGTGTCATGTTGTATCGGTCGTTAATGCCTAAACTCATAAATTTATTGTTTGAGAATCTGAAATCTAGGATGACGGGCACAGCTCTGGTTTGTTCCAGCGCATTTTGCTAACTTGAGGAGGGGCTCCATTGTTGCGGACTACAAAATTTGTCATTAAATACTAGTCGCCATCAAGCAGGATTAAACTAAAATCGCTGGAGTAAATAAGTATAAACACGTTTTTCATTATCAGGTATGTCCGTTGCAGGTTTCATCATGTCACAGATACTGCTCACTTTCTACATGATTTTAAAATTCCTAAACAATGTTCAGGTCTCATATGTATGTGCTGTACTCAACAAACTGTAAAGCATTACCCCAAATTCTTATACAATGTGGACTCAAATCTGCTGGTTTTTTGTTATATTGCCTTTGTCTCTTGGTATCTTCAAAAGTCATGAGAAACATAGCTCTTATAGGCTGGCCCCAACTTTGACAGAAATACAAGAGAACCCAGTGACAAAACAACACATTTTTATGGAAACCTTTTGTGTAAAAATTATGGCAATCACCCACTCAGGGGTTTCTGATGTAATTGTACATTTCTCACCTTGATGATTTTTTTTATTTCTGTGTTTCTGTTTCAATGTGTATTTACCAGAATGGCAGACAGTGAGTCTATAAAGAAAATGCTGAGGTCTGTTCTTCAGTCCAGCAAGGCAGGTGTGTCTATTAACAGCCTTCAGTCAGAGTACCGGTCACTGTGCGGAGAGTTCATCCCGTTAAAGAAGCTGGGCTACTCAAAACTGGAGGAGTACCTCAGAAATATCCCCTCTGTGGTGCGGTTGGAGTACCGGATGGGTGAGGTGAGGGCTGACCTCATATATTTTTGCATCCTTATACTACTGCCTTAGGTCAGCTAGCATCAGCACAAATTGGAGAAACTCAAAAGTGCTGTTTGTAGATCAGCTAATTTAGCAAAATCCTAAGCAGTGTTGTCACTTTTTCCAGGCAATGCATGTGTCTATAAGTGTAACGATGAATCTACTCTGCAGTTGAAATGCTTTGCTGCAGTGTGCCAAGAGACGGCCCACATTGCTGAACTGGTGGCCAGGCAGAAGAGCTCCAAGAAATCTGGTCACTCACAAGTCATCAACTGCAAGATGAGATTCAAACCTTTCAACCCCTACATGCTCAATGGTAGGAGACACTTGTTACAAGGAAAACATGACTTTGTTTCATAAAGCAAGACTCTATCTCTGCAAATACCATTATATTAAGAGAGTAGCAACAATATTAAAGAGTCTCTGTCCCAGGTGAAATGTAGATTAGGGTCACGAGAAGGAATGAGAGGCAATAGCATGAACCTCCAAATTCCCTCTTGGTGATTCCTCATCATTCATCAACACATTACTCTGTTTTCCAGCTCTCATAATCTAACTTGATCTATTATCCCTCTTTTCACGCATTCAGTGAAGCCAAGGTCTTCTCTCCGTCAGCCCTCGGCTGCTGGTTCCTCTAACCGGCAGACAAACCGTTCTCAGCCCCACGGTGGCTACAGAGGGTTCAGTGCATCAGGGGACTACAGGTAGACAGTATCTGTGTTACAGTTTGTGGCCACACTCAAGACTTGGTTGAACAACATTCAAATCCAACGCAGTGACTGCTTTCTGTAATCAAAATGTCCTTTTATAAAGGGGTATTGAGAATTATGTTTGATTTATTCTTCCCTAATTGCTTTGTCTTAAACCAAAGTATTTGCTTGTGTTCTGCCCAAACACCAGGCAGTTGGACCAAAGGTTCAGCTCCATTACACCAGTCGAACACCGACAACCGGCTTCTCAACCAGTTGTGAAACAATGTCCCATGCCTGACAGGTGAACATACTTGATGCCAAAATGCATTGTAATTTCAGTCTCCCACCCACCACTTGCACAACAGTTCACAGATGAGTTTAAAATATCACTGGGATGGGAGGACAGTTTGGGATATGAGGCTGTTATATCAGGCAGTATTATAAATATTATATTGGAATTCACCTTGAGACAAACCTGTATTGGCTTATTCTTCAACTTCGAATTGCAGTAGGACATTTGTGTTGAATGACAGTGTTGCTATGGAAAGCACAATATGCTTAAAGCACCTCTATGTTGCCAACAGGAAGGAGAAGAGCTTGGCAAACTTCCAGAAGCCTAGAGGTATGACGGACCCTCTTGGTTTGTATCTTTATATATTTTAGAACATTTGTACTTTTGAGTAATTTTCATTAAAACAAGGGTTCCAACAATAACACAATTTCAACAATAAGTAGACTTTATTTTTGGGAAATGTATTCTGAATGGCACATTTTAGAATAATCCCTTTTGACATTAATAAAAGCAAAACAATTTAAATACAACATACTTGACCACTGAATACTTCTGTATGACAGTACTGTATAGACTGCATCTCACTGTAGTGGGGGGTTTTGACAGCAGAGTGGCCTGGGATCATAGTAAACAAAGGACCACATATGAATCAGACCTTTTATAGCCAGTAACAACTGATTTAGAAAAAAGTCCTCATCTGTCTGGATAATGATATACTAGATAAGCTTAATTGTCATCTTCACCAGGTACTGTCTGAACAGATTGTTTTACACGTCACTGGGAAAGTAATTGCAGAGCACTGTATAATAATATCATTTGACAACACTGCCAAAACATAAATAAGTTGAAGTATGAGAATCAGATTAACTAACAACCAGTGAAATCAATCTGCTGCAGACTCTTCACTGATATCAGAGCTTGTTAGCATTTATTTCTTCCTCTGCAGTATCTTTCACAGAGAAGCCTCCTGTACAAGCCTCCAGACCCAACCAATCGAAGGTACAGAAAAATCTATCTCTGCTCTATGTGTCTCGTTTCTACTGGAAATCACTGCATGACGTTAGGCAGTACCTTAAGGAGCTGCCAGCCAGGAGTTATACTGAATTCAGTCATTACAAATTGGCTTCTTAAATTAAAAAGAAGACCTAATATGTAAATTGTGTTTTTTTTTTTTTTTTTTGTATATAGCCCCACCCCAATCAGTGATGTCACAGCATTTATTTTTTGTTTATTTTTGTTTGTTTTGTTTTTCTGTGTGTTTATATCATTTATTTATTTGTGATTTAAAAAAACAAACATTGAAAACATCATGGGGACACGCTCGTAGTGATGAATCCTTGTATCTCCCCATGCAGTCTAGTCTGTATGATGTGGTGCTGGTGCAGAGCAGGATAACTCGACTTCTGGAGAAGTATTGCAGTGGACTTTGGATGTCGAAAATTTCAAATGTCTACAGTGAAATGTTCGGTCAGAAGCTCCACCCTCAGGTGCTCATAGACCTCGAAAAATGGACACACATTTGTATGGTGAGACGGTAATTTTTATATGTAAAAACAGCATCAGCATGCTTTTGAAGTTTATAACTACAGTAGCCATACTTATTTTTTTCGGAGAGGAACTTTTTATTCAATTTACAATCAGTTCATTGGGTGTCTGTGTGACTGTGTATATTTAATAAATGGGTACCGTGATTCCTTCGAATCAAATCCAATACATGGTTATTGGGGAAATGCTGTTGTGAAATCAGAGCTTCCATCAGATTTTTAAAAGTGTTTAATAGTTTCACTCTTAAAATAATGTTCCATTTTTTTCTGCACGGGATCATACCATTTAGTTAACTTAAATGCTGGGGAAACAGTTATGGTTGTCCAACATCGGCCAATTTTTTGACAATTTGATCATTCAGAATGAATTCAGAAATTCATCATTTCCATTCAGTCCTTTTTTCAATACACAACCTTCAATTTACAGGAATTAAAAGGAGTCAAAATCTCTTTCCTTCTCCTTGTCTCTTGTTTATCTGGCCTACTTAGGTGGAGCAACCCTCCTGCACCAACCGAGTTGACCGGCTGGTCTACCCTCCTCTGCCTCCCAAGCTTTCTGTTGTCCCTAGTAGTAGCGTCAATGACTCCCCTCCAACATCACCCACCAATTCAAGTGCTAACACTACACAAGTTTCTTCATGTCCCTCAACACCTGAAGAACTCTTCCCTCTCCTCTCTTCCCCTGTTCCTAAACCTAGGCTTTCTCCCAAAAGCCCCTTGGCTCAGCCAACTTTCATTTTTCCTCCACAACCTGTTGCTGCCTCTTCAGGCAAGCTGTTGTCCTCAGTCACGTCGCACAGCCCTGTCCACAACCCAGTTCTTGCTCCACAACTACCCCCACTCGCCAGTTTTGGAGTCAATGCTGTTGGCAGATGTAAAAATAATCACAACTTGACTACAACTACCCACTACCAAAGCACTCGGCCCCCAGCCCCTACATGGACTTCATCAGCCAGTGCTTCTGCTGCAGCTTCCCCCATCCAACCTGGTCCTGACATTTTACCCCTTTTGGAGGTCACCTTTTCCCCGACCTCTGATTCTCCCCCAAAATCTTCTGCTGTCACTTTGTCAGCTGAGGTGCGTCAGAGAATAAAGGAACTTCTGTCCAAGTACAGTCTCGGTTTGTGGGCCCACGCTTTACCTGAACTGTTTATGGACACATACAAGACGCCATTTCCAGAGCATGTTCTGGACAACTTGTCTCTTTTGCTGGATATGTGCACTGTGGAGTACCCCATGCCAGGTAACAAGAACAAGGTAAGTGAATAAGATGAAACTGTGTGTACCAGAGTTAACACAATGTAGAAGTTAAAAGTCACAGTGCTGTGAAGTCACCTTGGAAGATGAATTTTCTTACTCTCACAGTTAACACTCACTCTCTTGCGGTGACAAGTGAACATTGCTCTCAGTCAAGTGATAAGTTGGAATGATGATTGATGTGGAGAAAGCAGGGATTACCTCTAACTGTTCTAATGGTGATTTCTTTTTTACTTTCACCTTTAACTCTCCAGGGACCTCAGGGACGTCCTTCCTGCTTACCCATTTGTTGTTAGATATTTGAATCTATTAATGTGTCTGTCATTTATGTATTTCCCTGTGATCAGGCCATCCTGTATAACGCCAGCAAAACACACATGGAAGCCACAGACAACCAAGAAAGCCAGCAGTTCAGAAGTCAACCCCTACCCTCTGGTCTAAAGGTCCTGGGACCTGTGATTCCTCCCTGTCTGGTTCTTCCCTCAGAGCAGTATCCTTCTGTGCTGATTACTGATGCTAAGAGCAGCAATGCTGTTACTGTAAGGTAGGACACATGTTATTCATGCAATCATGCATTAGTTCACTTTAAATTGTCACTGAAATCAAAAAGTTTTTATGGTGCAATTGTGGTTAACTTTCCAATAAAAAGAAAAAAAACCTTTTAAGAATAATATATAGATTTTGAGGATTTTTCTCATTGCAAAATATGTAAAAAGAGAAATGATTAAAACACGTATCTCTACATGTTTTTCGATCCACCGAGATCATCAAGCAACCAAGTATTTGTCCATATCATACATTTTCTAATATAATCAAAAGTTCGGCTGAATGCAGTTCACCTGTAGATTGTCATTAATTGACATTAACATTTCCTTCTGGCATTTTTCATCTCTTCTTTGTACACAGTTACCACAATCAGGCTTACTAGGATATGCAGAATAAGTTGAGCATCTCAAACAGCATAACTTTATGATTTTGATGCAAAATAAACTGCAACAGTCACATATTTTATTGAGGCGATATCCTGGTTACTGTTTTGAAGCTGCCATGCATTGGTTGAAAAAGCTGGAAAAATAGTTGGTCTGTCTGTTCAGGTATGTCGGTGAGAACTACTCCAATGCCCAGGAGGCCATGGAGGATGCAATGCGCTCTTTCTACATCAAAGACTCCCCCCACCAACATCTGTCTAAACCTGTTGTTGGTCAGCTGGTGGCAGTCAGAGGAGAGGATGGAGATGAGCTGGCCAGGGCTCAGGTCACAGAGGTTATGGCCCCTAACAAAGTTAAGGTAAATCATTACGCTAGTTGATTGTCGCTAGTCGTCAAGTTGTTGGTACTTTGAAAATACTTTTCTGTTAATCAATGCTAAAAAGCTTAATTACACTCACTGTGTTTTAAAATTCTAAACGAAAAATGTGTGTGAATAGTTTTTAAAGGCAGTTCAAGGGTCTATTTGATGTAGACTTTGGTAGATGCATCACCTGAGCTGGGCCTCTTATGACAATCTACAGTTTGTTGGAGGAAGACATCCTGTAGCTGCAGCATGGGTCAGTGTTTCTGCAGCATAAGAGCTTTTGTGTGTGTGTCTGCCTGCCAGGTATACTATGTTGACTATGGCTTTTCTGTGGAGACAAGTCTGAGTAATCTGCTGGAGCTGCACCAGGATTTCCTCCGTCTGCCCTTCCAGGCTACTAATGTTCGACTCGCAGGTACATACAAGATGAGGTTCAGTGTTTGCTCGTCTGATGTTGGTGAAAGATATTACAGCAGCACTCTTTCTGTAAATGAAGGACAAAACATTTACATTTACCAGTATAAGTAAGGGGTCATTAATAGTCCTGCATCTTTTTCCCGCTTCTTCCCATTTTTCTCAATCTTCCTCTTGTCAGGTTTAGAGACTTTCAGCTCCCATCCGCTGGTCCTGTCCTCCCTGGACAAGTTGGCAGTCGCAAAGATACTGCTGATGGAGACATTAGAGCCATGTCAACAGACGGACATGCCTGTAGCAGTGCTGTATGACACTTCGCAGGATGATGACGTCAACATTAACTCCACCTGCCTCAAGACTCTGCAGGACAAGACTATGAACAACCCTTTGACTGTAGGTTTGGTGGAGTTAATCACGTGTAATGGCATGCATAAGACCAAAGAGAGAACCCCCCCCCCCCCCCCCCCCCTTGTTAGGGCAGCAATTTTTTATGTGCCAATTAAATAGCAGCCAGGGGAGGTTTTTATATTTTTACCAGGGCTGCCACTGCGTGGTGCTATTACCGTACCGTACCATTAACATATTAGTCAGGACTGTCCTACAGTAGTATAGGAAGTCTGCAGGTTTTCATCATTTGGAATTAAACCAGCAACTTGTCAGCCCTCAGTGACACATAATTGTGTGTTATCAGTCCCCTTTGTGTTGTCTAACATTACATTTTCTGTTGCCTGTAGGTAAATGTTACCTATCGGGATGTGTGTGTCACAAATGTGTGTGCAGATGGCATCATCCACTGCCAGCTGCCCTCCAGAGGGACAGCAAGACTCAGCAGTTTACTGGAAAAAACAGAGGCCTTCTTCATCTCCCAGGTAAGACAAGACTTCAGATTACACAAATACCAAAAATTTGCCCTTGTACTTATCAGTGTTCAAGAAAATTTCAAGTTTTACAGTAGTAGTATAGTATATAGAATAGCTGCAGTCTAGTTTTCAGATGTCTCTTTCATGTCATGATAACAAACAAGTTTGAATTTACCTAATTTAACGATTTAATCATCATAACTACAGTAAGTTCACTGAATTATACAGCACTTTTCAAAGCAGTTCAGCATGCTTTATAAAAACAGACTCGTAAGTTGGGATCTACAGCTTGTTTGTGTTAAGAGCTGAGCAGACTGAGGCAGACAAACAAGCTTTTACAGTGGTGGAGATGTGATGTGATAAAAGCATGGATGACTTAATCCAAATATTTAGACCAAGAGTAAACACACAGTGAATCAAAAATACAATACTGTAGTTGCAGTTTGGATACATACAAGTTCAAGCCAACTCTGTGATTATCAATGCAATACTGGATTTATTACTGCAGTACTTAAATTACTTCACTGGCTCCTGGTGTTATACAGCATCTGTGTCAAAATTCTACCTGAAATCACTCCGAAAAACATTTCTGACATTTCAGGTTAGGTGGTGGTCTTCTAACCATGTCTCAAATAAAATCAGATCTGTTGAGGGTGAACTGTGCTGTTTTTTTAAGGATAGCCTCTTGCTTAGACTCCATGCTCCTGAATCCTCACCAATCAATGCTGTGACCAGTTTTGGTGTCCAGAGACAGCTTTTGTTTGTGATCAGTGTCTTTTGCCCAGGGTTTTACACATGTAGTGTTTCCCACAGCTGCTGTTTTTGTTGTCATATCCACCTCCAATTTTCTTGTCTTTATAACTGCCGTCATAATTGTTCCTACCAGATGACATCTGAATCCCTGGTATCCAGACCCTTCAGTGGCAAGTTTTGCCTAGCCCGCTACAAAGGAAAGTGGTCCAGAGTGGAGGTAAAGATCAGAATCATAAGAGTATTTTCTTGAGAAGCTTATTTATTTTGGACATTGAATGTATTGGGATATGGTTCCTGTTGTTTTCAGATCACCAACATGTACAGCAACAGAGTGATGGAGATCCTCTACATTGACGTGGGTATCCCAGCGACTGTAGAGGTGACTGATCTCCGAGAGATCCCGCCTCTTTTGCTCAAAGACTTCACCATCATCCCGCCACAGGTCAGTTTTTTGTGTGTTTGACTGAGTGTGGGGGTCTCCAACCAGTCCAACCAATCCAATGGATGGACTAGCATCCATTACCCTGTTCACTGATTTGAACCTTCTGTCTGTACTATTTAAAGGCTCAATCAGCAAAGTATATCCACAAGCTTTGTTTCTAAAGATGCTAATGGTGAACAGTTTTTGATCTGCCCAGGCTATCAAATGCCATCTGGCTGACCTCAAATTTCCAGAGGGAGACTGGAGTCCAGAGGCTGTTCTGTGGGTGAAGGAGGCCGTCCTTGGCTCTCAAGACTGTAAAATGAAGGTAACGTACTTTTACATCTATAACATAAAGCTAAGCACACAGCTAAGTTAAACTTCTGTTATAATCCAAATATACACACTGTGCAAATGAAACTTACAAATAAGGACTGCCTGATAGACAGGAATGTTTACAGGCTGTAGCTTTAACCTCCTAAGACCCGAACTCTTGCATGGCATGCATCTTTAATTTCTCTTTGCTATTTAGGCTGATTGGGACCTGAGAAAAATGATGTCCACATATGAGGACATTAGTTTTAAATTTTGTTTACTGAGTGGCAGTATAATATCCTCATATGTGGTCACCAGGCCATTGTTGAGAAAAAGTTAGTATTGTGGTCTAGAGAATCCAAAATGTGAGGTCCACATATGTGGAGGCCAGGTCCTAGGAGGTTAATGGCTCAGGTTATGAGTTAGCGTCTTCACAGGAGTGTGAAACAGTCCTGCTGACCTCAAGGTCTCACTGACTTTGTATATGTGTGTCTTTGTCAGATCGTGAAATTAGACAAGCACAAAGGGGACTGGCTGGTCTATATGTACCTCTTCATTGGCGCTGTCAGTCAGGAACTGGACAAGAGCATCAACTATCAGCTGGCTCACTCAGAGTTGTGGCAGAAACTCACAACACAGAACAACAACACAATCAAAAGCAGTAACAGCGGCGAGCATACAGGTAATACTAGACAAAGACTTTGAGTTTTGTTTGTTCTCCAAACTGTTCTGTCTTGTGAAATCATAGTATTGAGACAGTGAGACATTTTTTTTGTTGTTATTTGATTTGTGTTTAAGTACACTGACTTTGAACTTAACTGAAACCTCTAAACTCAAGGGTGTTTTGTATGTACCTGTGTTTTCCAATTGCCTAGGTCTCAGTGCTCTAGTGGAGAAGTTGACTCTGAGCAGCTTAGTCCAGAACCCTGTTGTTAAGGCCTCAACCCAGCCTTGTCGCAGAGCAGAGGACCCGTCTCTCATGGACACAGCCACCAAAACTGGGAAGCAGCCCCTTCAAATGCCTCCCTCACTGGCGCTCCCCCAGGTGTGTGGAGGGGGACAAACCTTTTCTAGGGGTTTACTGCTTCAGTGTGTCATTACTTGAATTCAGGCTACTAAATGCCACCATTTTTTATTATTTTATGATTCATCATGTCTTTGTTTGAAGACCTCTCTCCAAGAAAAAGATAACTAAGTCTTTGCTTTGGATGCCTTCACTGTAAGCAGACTCTTACTGGCACTTCATTCTTTGTGCCAGTAGGCTGTAAGGTATTAAAGTTGAATGTAATTCCGTGCTTTCATGTAGCTTGTATATATGAGCAATGTAAATTACATTTTACAGTTTATTGGTCAGCATGTCCAATAAACAGCCAATTCCCATAAGCCATGTGTTGATGTCCACCTCTATTTGCTCCTCCCTTTCTTTCAGCCTGGTCAGAATATTGATGTGTTTGTGCCGGTGGCCTGCCACCCAGGTTACTTTGTGCTGCAGCCATGGCAGGACCTGCATAAGCTGGTGGTGTTGATGGGGGAGATGGTCCTCTATTATAACCGGACGTGGAAGACCAACACGACCACAGACATCCAGAAAGGAGATGTCTGTGCTGCCAAAATAGACAAGAAGTACGTGATTTTAATATATTTGCACCTCATGCAAGACTGATGTGTTGTTAATACACACATGGCTACTGTGTGAGAGTGGGCTTGTCATATTTCTCCATCACAGACATTTCATCATGTGACATACTGGCTGGTCAGCCAGGTAACATCTTTCTTTAAACTCATTATGGTGACCATAAGAAGTCAGTAATGATACGTGAGGGAGCTCAAGGTTACACTGCAAGTGCTTCTTAAACAGTAGATAATCTCATTTGATGTTAGAGCATTTTGTATATTGTAAATCTTCTTGAAACAGTATTAACAGTTATGCGTTATGATATTGCAGTCATGTTAATAGCACTGCTTGTGTAAGGATTTACTTTGACAACATTGTTTGTGAATTAATGCATTATCTTGATTTGTGCTCTGGCATTACTGGTTGTGTAAATCGTGGGGAAATCAGATATCTGTTTTGTGCTGTTGTAAGGAAATGATGAGCAAAATGTAAAACCAACAGGTTGCTATTGTCTGAAGGTTGATGACTCAACTAATGCCTGTCTCTACCTAGTTGGCACCGTGTTCAGGTGAAAGGGATTCTGGCCAATGGGTTGGTGTCTGTCTATGAGCTAGACCACGGCAAACATGAGCTGGTCCGTAGTTATTCCATCAAGCCCCTGATAGAGGAATTCAGACAGCTGCCCTTCCAGGCTATCACTGCACAACTGGCAGGTGAGTTTGATCGTAATTATCTTCATATGGCTGCACTAGTTTTATAGCCATTTAAGTAATGTTATTTATATGTGAGGGATAACGCCACCAAATTCTATTTTGAGGTTAAATATTTTCTACCCTACTCCTCACTACATTATTAGTTATGAATTTCTCAATATTAAAAGAAACTGTCCTCATTTAATGCAAGCAGTCACTGGATGCTTCTGATTTGGTTCTATACTCATTTCAAGCTTGTTTTATTGATACATTGCTATAAAGTAAACTAGTTTAGTTGAATGATAGCCTGACATTCAGTATCAGTCCACACACCAGTTGTTTCTCCTCCTCTTCGTCCTCCAGGTGTGACACACCACCAGTGGTCAGAGGAGGCATCCATGTTGTTCAGAAACCACGTGGAGAAGCGAGCGCTGGTAGCTCACGTGGAGAGTGTGCGGGAGGTGTCAGACGTCAAAGGTGAGCTGTGGGACCACCGGTTGACAGTTTACCTGGTGGACACCACATTGGAGGACAGGGACCTTTGGATTCACAGCATCATGGCTGACATCGGCGGTAACCTGTCTTCAGCAGCCTAGGATGTCTCCTCAAGCACGGTGGGAAATTAATCAGTACGCAAAGCAAACTCTGACTGTAAATGTGTAAATGTATTTTCAAACCAGCTAGTGTTTTGATGGTTCTTTTCATTTCTAAAAACTGTGAAAGTGCTCGGTGAACTTTAGAAGCCAAGCATTTTCACCATTTTCACTATTCTGGATCTTTCTCCCAATCAAAGACTCTAAAGAAGCCCTCTGAACTCTAGGGTCATAGCCAAGGGTCTGAAATTAAGACCGAGGGTATTGTTTTGTTGATCCATTCATTTTCCTGAATTTAAGGACTGAAAAACTGTTGCATTTTCTCAGAGGAGGACAGTATTGAATGCAGTTGAATTCAACATTTGCGGAAGAAGATGGTAAAGACTGCACATCATTAGATGTTACTGTTTGCCAGTCTTATGAATAATCATTTTGAAACAAACTCAACTAACTTTGATTCATCAATACTTTTTGTTCCTTCAAGTTAAGTCACCTGTGTGTTGCACATTTTTTGTAATTTTGTAGTTTGACTCTATCCATCTAATTCGTTTTTGTTTGCTGTGTCTTATGCATGCAATGGTGTGTCTCATTTTGTACTTACTTTTGTGTAAATAATATACATGTTTTTACATTAATCCAACTTTAATAACTTCATTACATCTGTGTAGTTGTTATAACTTCACTGATTGAAACACCTTGGTTTATATTATCTTGTGTTACTTGACTAAAAGAATAAGTTGTAATATTTCTAGTGTTGTTTCAACATAAGAAGCTGTTCACACAGATTAATTCTATTAAAACTTGAAGCCAAATGAGGATGTGCTTTGAATGAAAGCTTTTTTAAAAAAAAATTGTTTGCAGAGATAATCTTCTACTAATCTTATAATTAGACGTATCTGTTACTACCCCAGGTTGATCTAGCAGGAAGGGGAGTAATATAAGACTAGATGAATGATTTTTTTCAGGAGTCGTCTTCAATCTTTTTTCAGTCTTTGAAGCATAATTTTCAGACTTTATGGAAACCCCAGGCCAAAATAACAACCCAAAACCACAAAACTGAAACTACCTACAAGGGAAGAGGTTACAAGGCGAAACTTCCTACCAACACACAAAAACAGGAGAAAAGAGGGTTGAAAAGAAATGACTCTCTACATAGCTTTCTGGCAAGGTTATAAAATAAGGGTTCAATCGTTAACGGCAATTTAAAGTAGAAGAAATAACTGAAATTTAATAAAAACCAGACACAAGGCTATCACAGAGCCATGAGAGAGAGTGAGAGAGTCTTTATATACTCTGGTGAACTAATAGGCTGGACTGATTGGCTGCAGGGCCTCAGATGCACCAACCAATAAAACGAGGAGGTAGGATCCAGAGCTGAGGCCCACAGAGTGAGGAGCAACAGGGCACATAAACACTTTGTACAATTACATTCACCTATGGACGTTCACCTACGTATCAATCTCACTCTTTCAAAATGGTTGACAGATTGGGGATTATGTCCTGTTGGGTTAAAAAAAATCAACAACAAAAAAACCAATTCTTTCCTGTCAGAAAAGATAACCCAACAGTGTAAATGTCCTTAAAATGAATGCAGATAATTTTGTCTTTCATAGTTTTTACAGGACAGGCACCTGGGCAATCGAGCTGTCTCGCTTGACAGTTTGACCTTATTTGTTTTTAAGCACATTTTTATTTTATTTTGATGCCACCTGGCAGGATACCAAAGGTTATGTCACCCCAAACACTTCATTTTACCGGTCAATCAGCCTGAGGAAGCAGCTCAAATTGTTAGAAATACTAAATGTGAAACATATCTGGTGTAAATATTTTATCGCACATACAGTTATATTTGCTGTATCCAGAATCTATAATATGTGATAATATACCAGTTACAGTAGACATTATGTTTTTGGGTTGTCCATCACATTTTTGTGAAGACAATACATCAGTAACGCCTTTAGGGAATCCCTTCATATTTGGTACAAACATTCACTTGGACTCCAGGGTGAAGTGAGTAGATTTTGGATTTTAAACGTCGAAGGTCAGGTCACTGTGACCTAGCAAAACACATTTTTGGCCTCTTGAATGTGATATCTCAACACCACCTTGTGGGAATTGCTTTAAATGTGGCACAGTCACTTGGACTTGGACTATATTCTGGTGGTGAAAGGTCACTGTGACCAAACTAATTATGTTTTTGGTCATAACTCAAGAATTCACACGCTAATTAATCCTGGACTAGTTGTGGGAGGCATAGAACTGTGAGGCGGTCATTGTAGTTTTCTATAAAACGAGTGGTTTTAATTTTGATATGTTAGTGTATTTTACTAGTGATGCTACTGTACTTTATAAGTAAAAGTCCTGTAGTCAAACTCCCACTGGAGTGTTTTACATTGTTATATCGGTACTTCAGGAAGGGACTGAGTACCTCCACCGCTGCATTTGATAGTCAGAAACAAACAGCGACCATAAACGAGCTCAAGCGGATCAAAATAAGTTGTTGAAGAGGACCGGGTTGCAGGACGGTTATCATTCAAATGACTGTGTCCGATAATGGACTCAGATCCACTTCATGACATCACTGGAGTGACAGGGCAGCCGTGTGTGGGGGGAAGAGGGGGAGGAGAGGGAGGAGGAGGATCTCTCCCCTTAAGTTTACTTTGCCCTTTGCGGGAGATGGGATTCAGCCTGAGCAAACCCGCCGAGAGACGACCAGGGACGGGGGAGGAAACTTTGTGAAGACGCTGAAACCTGCTGAATTTGGGATTATCTGCGGGTCATGGACGGTGTCGTCTAGCGGAGTTGTTGGCGCTTTCCTGGGTTGCGCGCTTGCAGCAGAGCGGACCTCGCAGTGCGGCTCCAGGCGGCTCTGAAGGAAACCATATCTGGTCAAAGTATTCGTTGCTGTCACCCAGCGGGACCGTCCGGCTATAAATAGCGCTGGAGGAGGTACGGAAATAAATGCAAAAATTATAGTGCACAGTCAAATGAGTGAAGATTGCACATCTACAGTCAAATACTGAACTGTACAACAGTTTTAAAATTACTTGAAGAAAATAAGTTTCCATGAGGTCACTGAGAAGAAGGGGGGTTTCAGGGAAATTCAGGAATAGTTTTTATTTTTCGCTGTTAGTGTTTTCCTTCCTGTTGGAGAATGTTTTATTGGCTGTTCTAGGCTTACTCTTAAAGTAATGACTGCAAGTCCTAACACCAAAACTCTGCACAGGCAGCATTTACTGCAATAGTCCTAACCTATAGTTCTTAGGGTCCTGGACACAATGTGTGGAATTCTATTACTACACTAGTTATGATATCTCATAATAATGATTAGTATAATCCTCAGATTTCTCTCTCACCTCTTACAGCCTGTAGAAAAACCATCAATTAAATTTCAACTAACTAATTCCAACAAAGTAGTTATTTTATTTGCTACAACCATTCCATGTTTGGGCTCATTACCTAACACCAATTACCTTGGTAGTTGATGGCATAACCAAAGCAGTATCTCTGTATCAAGTGTAAGTATCAGCACCTTGCATAATCAGGATTTCAGTCAACCATTGAAGTGAGAGGCAACAGTTGTCTGCTGACATGTTGGTTGTCAGTTCCTCTGTGACCTACATACATCACGATATTAAATGGAGCCTTTAACCTTTGTTAGTTTGTAAGTAATGGTTTTCCTCTCAGTTTTGTTGAGCGTAGACCTGCATGCCCTGACACTGTGGTAAACCTGAGACAGCGTCTTTGGTCATCTCTCTACAAGTCTGCATATTGCTCACCATCTAAAACATGCTTACATGCATTCATAAGTCTAGTCTTCATCTCTAGGTTAAGTAATGTATCATATCTGGAGCTACCCTGAAAAAAACACATGTGCTAAAACATTCTGACCTCTGCAGAATGCACACATGGCCTGACCTCAGGTCCAAGGCAGCAAGTGAGTTGCCAGGCCCCTGATTATACAGATCATGATATACGACTCCATACTGGTCCCCAAAGGAGGGAGACTAGCAGTACAGCAGCCTGTCACTGATGCGTTTAGTGTCCTCAGAAAAAAATGAAAGATAGTCTAATTTGAGTTTTCAGGGAAAAATAGAATGAGACAATTTGATTATTATGACTTACACTTCATTGTTATCTCACCTTTACATGTAATGTAAAGTATACGGTAACAACTTGATATGAAATAGACTGGACACTCTGTATACTGCATCCTGATCAATTGAGTAATCGTCTATCTATTCTATGTTTCAATGCTAAATTTAAATCTACCATGAAAGTGGACGCTCTTATTACTGTCACAGCAGAAAAACACACACACACACACACACACACACACACACACACACACACACACACACACACACTGTCCTGTAGCTGGTCTCTGACACATGCATTATGACGTGTGGCAGATAAGAGAGTGGGACAGTTGCTCTCAGCTGTTTTCTACTGAGCCATTTCGGAGACCTGTGCAAATCTAACAAGATAAGAACATAAGATTATGTTGCAATTAGCATTTGGTCAGAATCCGTAGGGATCTCGAGAGGGATCTGTAGAATAAATTATGTTTTTACTTGTGTCTGACTTTATTAAGATTTAGTTGTTTAAGTATACAAATCTGTGAAGGATAGGGTCAAACCAGCTAGTTTAAGTCCTACTTTAACTGAGTTTGACATCAGCTTAGAGATGACAGTAATGTATCTTGGCCTTACCAGGCTATGGAATGTTCACACACTGCTTCCATGTCATTTTTTCATGACAGTGTAAAGTTTTCAAAAACATTGAGCAGGAAGTCATCTGCTGAAACTCTAAAGTACCACTGCTGTGCTCTCACTGTGTTTTATGTGCTGATTTATTGGCTGTAAGAGTTTTTGGCCACTCTGAGAGCATGTGTGAGTTTAACAGAGATTTGTGTGTATTTCATGGCTGAAAAAAGTCACAGCTTCACCGGGGTTTATGTTTAAAAATCTAGCTGAAAGATTTACAAAGAAATCACTGTTAAAGCAGGTCATCGTAGCACCTTGTTCTGCACAAGTAGCTGCATTGTGTAATTGTGGTTTAGATAATCAGATATTAGCACCATCAGCTTATATCTGATTTTTGATTTTGCAGTGAGAAAAGCTTTGCTCATGTGGGAGCAGATGCCATATAACATCACTTTTCAGGTTTTACACTCATCTCTTGTCTTGATTAATGATCCTGCATCAGTGCTGCTATTCTTAGAGGCTCGAGGATCGGACAAGCCTGCTTTAGAGGGGGTCAAGTTAACTGTTTATGACTTAACAGGGCACATTCAGACTCTGGTCATCTCTGGTTGTTCCTCCTTTCTACCCAGTGAATGTCCTCTAATGAAGCAGAAGCTTGTAGAAAACGTTATAAATACAGGCGTGGGTCTGTTTGATATCATCAGAGCTGGTCGGTGTCTTCCAGGAGACTTGCAACATTATTTGGAGTCCAGCCCAGTTCTTCATCTTTGGTTTTGGAAACTTGTCTTGTCACAGAGCTTAGAGAAAGCAGAACAAAAGAACGGCACGCTTGACCTTACTGTTTAGGAGGTTAGCCAAAACACACTTGCTGATATACTTAAGATCAAAAAGGATTGTTTGCACTCGGAATTGTACTCCTTGAATGCTGAATTTCTTGCACTTTGGTTGGTTTCTAATCTCCATCTCAACCTTTTTCCTGCCTAATTTGAGTTCATTCTGATCCTCGCTAGCAGCAGCCTCAGTAAAGCTATTATTAGTCTTGTCATGTGGGGATCCATCAGCAGGAGCACAAAACACATTTCAAACCCTGACCCAGAATTGTAAGGAACCAGGCCTTAGAGGCAGCACATATGCCAAAGTGTTTGGTGTTGTGACCCACAAATGTTCCACTGCCGCTCACCCATCATCAGTCATCTGGTCCCACAGCCAAGACTCGGACCTGCCTTGGAGAGAGCTAGAGATAGAGGAAAACAGATCTAGAGTCTCTCTAACCTGCCAGCTGAGATAGAAAGCACGAGAAAAAAACATTTGCTGACAAGATATTTGGTTTATTCAGTGTTGACTTTTATACTTTTCTGCAGAGTGCTTTTAGAGGAAAAGCAGAGCTGCATCCTGAGACTGCTTAATGACAGATAGTTCTGCAAAGGGATATAATACTGGGAGGAAATGGAGCTTTAAGTTTCGACAGACAAAATGAGACCGGGTGAACAGGTGAAAACTTATGCTGGTTAAAGATGTCTGCTGTTATAGTCATGGAATATATAAAAGGAAATTGTCCATTGTAGCTACTGTAGCAAATCACACTCCTGTGGTCTGTTGTTAAACCGAGGTAAACAGCTGATTTGTATATTTTATCTTAGTTGTATATAAAAACTGAATTCCTGTTTGGTTTTTCTAATTGCTACCGTCAGTGATTTCAAATGTTTCAGGCCCATTTTTTCTTATCAAACATATTTTCGCAACACCTTCTTCATTACCCAGAGGATTTGACAATCAGTCAGTCAGAACAGCCTTATGTGAGCTTCTCACTGTCTTTTTCTCTAGTTTGAAAATGCTAATCCAATTTACAGAAACAATTTCTCTTTCCTCCTAAATGTGTTACCATAAATTACACCACGTAGAACAATTCCAAAAAAGGTATATCTCCAACAAAGAATTATAGCTCGACATAAATAAGCTTATTCGCTTTAATGCAAAAAAGAGGTGGCTGAGATGGGAAGATAGATAGATTGATAGATTTTTGTTTGTTTGTTCCCCCTGTTTCAGGACACATCTCAGAAATCTAATATTTTTATACAAAAAAAAAAAAGAATCTCTAGTGCATCTGCAGTGAAAACAGCATCAGGTGATATGTAAAGGTTACATTCTACCACAAGCAATATGGGAGTTCATTGCGGAGCTACTTTCAAACTGCCAATTGCCTTCTAATTGTGAGAGCCATTAGTCTCTCCTCACTCTCTGCCTCTGCCTCCTCCAGGTCTATCTCTCTTTCCCAGGAGCGTTACAGGCACTTGGCTGCCTTTGCTGTTGTTTTAGCCCTGAGCTGGGGGTCATTGAGGTGAGTACAGTCAAGTTTTTACGGCAAAGAGCAACACTGAGTGACGCTTGGTTAGTGTATATCTCCCTTTTTGTCTTGAGCCAGTTAGTTTTGTATTTCTCTGACCCTTGAAACACTGTTATTCCACCATTCATTTTATTACTGTTTTCTTACCCGTTGTCTCCATCCACAGATATCTTCTTCTTCGTCTTCCAGGCTCCTGATCTACATTTTGTCTTTTCGTGTGGAGGGGTTATTGAGGTAAGGGAACCGTTGGAATGCCTCTCAAATCCCTCCATGTGTTTGTACAGTATAAACTTACCTTGGCAGCACTGAATCTCATATCTCAGACACATCTGAGAAATCTAAACCTTACAAAGAGAATACAAGATGAGAGCTAAAGTTGATAGAAGTAAAACTTTAGCTGAATTGCTAATTATATCACCTAAAGCAAGTTGAAGTACAGGCAATTTAAATGTAAGATCAAGATTGTAATATACTGTGAAAGCTAACTCTAGTTGCCAGAAATCAGATTGTCGTGTTGTATCTGAAACTCACCATTCAGCATTGCTGACATTTATTGTCATATAATCCTCTTGAGCAGACAATCCAACCAACGACGACAATGACAACTTTGTGCATCAATGCTTTATGCTAGAGTTTGTATGCATTTCATGTCGCTGTAATTGATGTTTCCAGGTGTGCTGTCCGTCATGTCGGTGTTGAAGAAGGAGATGGAGAAGTACAGGGACATAGATGAGGACGAGCTGCTGAAGAAACTCTCAGAGGAAGAGCTGCAGCGGTTAGAGGATGAATTAGAGGAGCTGGATCCTGATGTAAGTTTATAATATAAAGCCCATGAGAAGCTGTTGCTGTCACTGTGTTGGTGTCAGTGGAGAATTATGGGATCATTCAGGCTTAATAGAGCCCCCCTTACATAATATACTGCAGTCTACTGTATATCACTACAGCTACATGTGCTTGTGTTTTCATTTGAATTGATGTTAGCTGGTAATTTCTGGTTTTAAACCAGTCGGACTGTTCTGAGTGCAAAACATTTGAACGTACTCATGAGTAAATGGCTCTAATGTAAATAATGGTTTCTACAGTGTTAGTTCAGTGGCAGCTGATGGACTGTGCTTTGAATGCTATGTAGCTAAAACCAGCTAATAAACAGTCATGCAGTTAGTTGGCAGTTGGTGTTGCTGCACAATGTGACCATTAGGCTGGTTAGAATTTATATTCTCTTATTTACTGTAATCAAACTAAAGATGAGTTGTGGAGTTTAGTTGATGACCCGCAGTTTTGTTTGAGTGTGTGCAACGGTTTGGCCAGAATTGTGACAGCTGAAATAAACCAGTAATCCTCTATGTGGAATGAAGTGGTTGCATCAGTAAAAGTAACTGGATGCAACATAAAAAACAGATTGAATATGAAAAAATAGAATTAAACAGTTGGGATTTATCGTACATATATTAATATATTACATATATTTTAGTGTTTGATAGAAAGTTTTGATAATCTATTTGCTGTTTAAGTCATTAATTGGGCAAAAATGCTAAACATGGATGGTTTCAGCCTCTTGGATATTAAGATTTGTTGAATGCTGAATATCTTTGGTTTGTGGACAAAACAAGCACTTTTAAAGGGGTCGTTTGGATCTGCAGAATGGCAGTTGGCAATTTTTCTCAACAATTTATTGAAAAATAATAAATGAATCCAGACGAATCCATCTTGAAAATATACATTCATCAAATGTATGAGTGAGGAACTATAGGAGACAACTTTGGTTATTAAGGCTAAGTGAAACTGAGCCAACGGAGATAAATTCTAGAAAATACTCACATAATGTAATGTGACTGATTTTGTCACGTTTCGTCACCTCTTCCTCTGGAATTTTAAGTATTTCTCTATTTGTACTGAATGCAGTCTCACCTGGGAGGCCGGGTGGTGTTTCACAGTTTCAGCCATTGTGCTTCAGGAGGTTCAGGACATCAGTAGTTTCTGTTGATTTTTATGATGTATTTACTTCAGCATGTCTTGCATCCACCACCAGCTTCTCACCCTCAGTGATGCATCATGGGTGGTGACAGCAGCTGTATTAGCTTTCTGATGAATGTGTACTTGCTCACAAAGTGACTGGACTCCCCCTCAATGCCAAGGGGATGACTGGTAGGGAATAATCTACACGACTGTGTGTGTGTGTGTGTGTGTGTGGTGTGTGCGTGTGTGCGTGTGCGTGTGCGCGTGCGTGTGTGCGAGCGAGTGAGAGAGAGACTAATGCCAGCACTGAGTTACCGGAGGGACTCCATGATATAAACAGTGAGAGGCAGTGCGTGCATACTTACCTTGTTTGTGCCTGTTTATGAGGGTAACCTGTTGCACAACAGTGAACTGTCCCAGGTCTTTGAGATACACTATAACCTTCCCAGCAAGGCCTCCCACATCAGTTCCAGTAAGCCGTTGAAAAGGCTTCATCATGCTCGACACAAAAACATCCCATCTGCCAGCTGTGCTGTGATTGTAGAGGGATAAATTTATTGTCAATCATCTAGAGAACATTTTGTGTTTTAGTACGTACAGTACTGCGTCACAGTCATACGCTTACACACTACAACTAGGACTGTTTACTTTTACTAAGACACCATGGTCACATCCTTTTGGCTCTCACTTGAAGTCTGAGATTTCTTACATATTTGGATCCCTGCTCTAACGTCCTGTTGTAATTTGGAATAGGTTAATACAAATCACATGTACTTTTACTGGTAACATTTCTTAAATCATGGAAGGTGAAAATTTTGTTATTTTTCACTCACCCACATAACTAAAGCTGCACTAATTAATATTATTACTCACCATTTTAGCTTCTTTCTGCACATTATTTTGGTTTTATGATCCACAACTTTACCGTTTTCTCATTCCTCTGTATCTGCTGGATGTGTAAGTTAGTTCCTTGATCTCAGACTTGTGCTCACAGACATGTACTGTATAAGTTACGTGTAGATGTCTACTGTGGCTTGTGAGAGCAAGAGAGAGATAGACCAAATGAGATAGAGAGGGAAGTACAGTTAAGAGGGATGAGAGAGAGAGAGAGAGAGAGAGAGAGAGAGGGAGAGAGTCTCATGCTGGTTAAAAAAAAAACATGCAGGGGCTGAGTTTAAGAGGCCTGTTATCTGCAGCTGATATAAGTGTGTGACACAGAAAGCTTGGCAGTGTGATATGCCCTTGGCTTTACTATATATACTACTGTAAGTCACGTGAACATTTATGGATCACTACAGGAAGTGCTGAATGAGAGCAACAGAAACCGAACAACTGTGAAAATGCGGTCTGTGTCAATTGTTTGGTATCTTTTAGAAAATTGTTTGCTGCTTCGGGAGTATTGTTTTGTTGGAAGCTTCTGATTAAAGGAGAGAGACTGAAAGCAGATGAATAAGGGTGAGAGAGACAGGCAGGCAGGCAGGGAGGAGAGAGAGGCCTCTGAGTGCTGACAAGACAGATAAGATATGAAGCTATAAGTAGCACTTTGAAGAGCTTGGTTTTTTGAATCTTACTTTAAGTTGAAAATAACTTGGTATGCAGCAAAGCTCTGGGAAACATCTTGGTCCTGTGTTGGTCTGGAGTAGAGATTGGAACTGATGTGGGAGTTAAACCAGAGCAAAGATACAACACCATTATCTCTGTATCTATCTCCCTTACTGTAATACTCGTATCTCTCTTCAAATCCTCAAAATTATTAAAAGATTTAATACAAACAATACAACATTAATGTTGGGCATATCTCTATAGTGTTGTTAATGAAAACCTACAAAATGTATGAAAAATTGTATTTATTTATTTATTTAAATTTAATTTTTGTTTATTCAACCACCTATCGTCGAATTTTCATCAATAACTGGCAAAAGAGAAAGCACTGCATCATATGACTCACGCCATTTTTATTGTATAGCTACAATGAGTTGCACGTGTCTTAATTTTCAATCATCATCAGAATGAAAGAGGTTGAAGATTTACTTCAACCAAGAAAGGTCTCCTTCATTTTCACTGGAGCTGCTAAAAACGATTGTAGTCACTGATGTTGGGAAGACATAATTAAGATTACTGTTTTATTCATTAATGCTTCTGTAGCGAGGAGGAAATCCTGGACTGATTTGTTCTTCATTGTTCTGCACTAAAGTTGCATGGTATTATAGGATTTAATGACTATGATAGGAACAAATTCACAAATTTAAAAAAATAAATTTTTCCAGTACCAGTAAATTATGAAAATTCCCATCCTTGTGTAGAATGCGTTGTTGCCAGCTGGGATGAGGCAGAAGGACCAGACTAAGAAAGCTCCGACAGGAACGTTTCAGAGAGATAACCTCCTGGCCCATCTGGAGAAACAAGCCAAAGAACACCCAGACAGAGAAGACCTGGTGCCTTTCACAGGGGAGAAGAGAGGTAAGAATTTGTTTCCTCATATTGAATATACTTAGATTAAACGCTGGCTCAAAGCACTGTTTTTACAAAGTGAACAAATGACTAGAACATTGAATGTCAAGACTGTTTGGTTTCCCTTGCATATTAAAGATAACTGAGTTATCCAAGTATGAGAGCTGAGGAGAGGGTGGACTCTCCAATTCTTGAGATGTAGTGGGGGGAGAAAATTATAAATGAATGGGAAACCTGAGCCATCCATGAGTACAACTTTATTTTTTTAGTTCCCTAAAGGGAGATTGGTTCCACAAGCACCAGCCTAGTGTGGACACAGGTGTGTGACGGATGGTGAGAGATACCAAACATCCCTATGTGAAACTCTACATGGTCTCCCTGCTGTCACCTTCATCATGATCTTCCTTGCAGGTGTTATGGTCTTACTGCAGTCTATCCTGTGTACTTAAAAGACCTGAGACATTTCAATTTAATTCCACAGACCAGCAGTAAAGCTGGTCCAGGTGGAACAGCTAAGTAGCTGAAAACTGGATCATATGAGTGGCGTGGAGCGATAGCAGTTTCTGCTCCCTGTTTAACACTTTCTGCCATCAGTCCACTTGCAGCCACTCCATGTTTTCTATTTGCCGCTGCCCTCCTGCTCACCCTGAGGGTCAGGCAAAACCTTCATTGTTGGATGTGAAACATGTTAACAGGTTTAAAAAAACAAAAAACAGCCTGTAGCCAGGGGTGACATGAAGGGATACTCACCTCAGACGACTCAGTTGTTATGTAAGAGAGCTGGTTTTCAACACGTACTATTGTATATGCTGTATTTCGAAACAACTTCTTTAACAAGTTAATGGTCGTAGTTTTTACAAATCATACTGACTTACTGAAGAAATGTTTTCTCCGCCTACATGAAGGTGAAAGGTTGTGACAATGATTTATTAGTACATGGACTTTGTTGACTTCATGTATTTCCCAGCAATGTTCCACTCATCTTCAATAATGTGATCAGCTAAGATTTAGGTGCTAGTGATACCAGTCATAGTAGTTGTACTTGTACTGTCATTCTTGTGTGGTAAATCAATCAATGTTGCAGGGAAAGCCTGGGTACCTAAAAAGAGGGTGGACCCCATCATAGAGAGCGTGACCCTGGAGCCAGAGCTAGAAGAAGCCCTTGCTAGTGCTAGTGATGCTGAACTATGTGACATTGCAGGTAACACACACACTTACTCATGCCTTCACACACATCTCTTCACAGTCACATTTGCTATGTGCACAAAGCTTATTGGTTTCAGTTTTCTCCAATTTGAACCATATATGAGTATTTTAATAGAAGTCTTGAACAGATTTTTATGCACCAAAGAAAAATTGTAAATGTTGGTTTTTGTTTTAGTGTTTTTTTTCATTTTTTGTTTTTAATTTCATGATTTCTCATGTTTATAATTCAAACATTTGGATTTTTTTTTTTCGAAGAAAAACAAAAAAGTAAAAATTAATAGAGAAATTAACAGAAAAAATGAGCACACAACCTCTGTAGGAGACTTTGAATAATCTTTGAATTTGTAATGTTGAATTTTCTAAATTGCAGGTGTCTGATTATTCTTCATCTTCATCTCCTGCACATTCACTAATCACTATCAACACACCATCGCACCCTTTAACTTTTCCTCAATCTAACTCTTCTCCGTGTCTCTAGCACTCCTTCCACCTTCCCTCCACCCTTCCCTTTCATCTCTCCATCAGCCTCTCCATCTTCTCCGCCTCCTCCATCCCTGCTGGATCTCTCTGTTCGCTAGCTGAACACCATCCAGGGTATCTGTAGACTCCACAAAGTATTTGCATGGAACGATTCTACTCCTCTGTCATGTCCACGTTGTCAGCCTGTGTTAAACAGACATTTGGCAAAACCATGCAGCTCAGCTCACAACCGGACAGATGCCTGTAACCATACATGCATTACACAGGACTATCATAGAGTCCGTGTGATGCATGGCAAATTTCATTACTGCGGCAAATATTTTGCTGCATGTACAAACTTTCAGTTTGTTGCCATGACGTGTCTATTACTGATGCTTTATATACTGCAGATAATAGCGCTGAGGTCTCTTTAACCTTTGACATACACTTTAGTAATAACAACACCAGGTTTTAAGTCGGTAATATGCGAGTTATGATATAGTGTTGTGATGTTATACTGATGTCATGAACGCCATTATTTCCTACCTTGTGATGAGTTAGATTTGTCCACTACCAAAGTCCCCTCCATTATCATGCCAGCCTCCGCCACCCACCTTTCTACTAAGAGCAGCTTGATAGCTTGCGTTCCCTGACTGTTTATGTCTCTGTAAACACAGGCTGTGCTCGTGCTCTCGATCTGTCTGACAAACAGATGAGGTGATAATTTGCTCTAAATCACATCTTTTGTATTGTATCCTGTGTCCAAAAAATTATTTCAGATTCACTGCTGCCAAGATACTTACTCTGATGGGTGGCTTCACAAGCTCATACCTTGACATCTTTTATAGTCATGATGTAGAGGGTAGTAGTCAGCCAACAGAGAGCTGGACCTTGGCTACGGCTGCAAAACCAAAGCTAGTTCATATTACCAATTAAACCACTGCACCTGAAACTTTACAGCATACAACTGCTTGACTGTTGAAACTCAAGGTTTCAGGCTTGACTTGTTTGCAATGCTGCTTTTGTGCTATCTGTATTAGCATGGTGGTCCACTGTACAGATGTAACCAGACAATCGCTACATCTATGGATGCCTTTTCAGCATCTCTGTCTCTCTTTCTTTTCTGTCCCTCTGTTTATTCCCTTTGTTCTCCCCATCCTCATTCTGCCTTCTTGCTGTCTTGCAGCCATCCTGGGTATGCACACCCTGATGAGTAACCAGCAGTACTATGAAGCCCTGGCCAGCAGCACCATAGTCAACAAGCAAGGCCTCAACAGTACATAAAACACACACACACACACACACACACACACTTGCACACATGTATGTCACTCAGTCTTGATTTGGAGAAATCTGCCAGTTGCATGAGCTGTCTTCACTTGATCCAAACAGGGACACATTTGCTGCAGGGATTTTCAAGAAGCAAGTTAAAGTAGCTTGAAATACAGCAGATCACTCGGCTGGTTTGAGAAAAAAATATATCAGCTCACTCCAGAAAAATGTTGAAGTTGGAGTTGGCCTGGATTGGAATCAAGTGAAATGATCTCATCTTGGCAGAATGTTGGTTTATTTTACCAAAGATAATAGGTTCAGTCTTTTTTTTTTTTCTTCTTGCTTCATCCATGCACAAATACAATTAAATATGTTAAAACTAAGTACATAAGCAGATAAAATTAAGAATATACAGACAGTCATACGTTGTACTATAGGTCCTCCAGGAATATCACTGATGAGTCATGTGTGTATCATTCTTACACTACACAGTGTAAACAATTGTAAGTTGATATTTCTTTTATCCCCACATCACACAGAGGCACACACACGAGAACACACATACACATTAATAAGCCATTGTTTATCTTAAGTGGCTCCTCCTATAGATTCTCCTCAAGCTGTAAACTGAGTCAGAGTCAGAATATCTCACTTCCAAATATGATGTCTCTCAAAAAAGAGCCAGCTCTAAACTTTTGAATTGACTGACGAAATTATCCCTTGCTTTGTTTTCAGTACATAAAACATGTTTAGACTGCATGTTTTGAAGGGAAATTCATTAGATGGTATTATGTAAATTGGACAATTAAGCAAAGGACTTTGTTGGTTTGTTGGTGAGTGTGTGCTGTAATTGTGTTGTATCCCAGGTGTGATCCAGTGCACCCAGTATAAACCAGTCCCTGATGAGGAGCCCAACTCCACTGACGTAGAAGAGACCCTGATGAGAGTGAAGAGGAACGACCCTGACCTAGTTGAGGTCAACCTCAACAACATCAGGGTAAGAGTGTGTGTGTGTGTGTGTGTGTGTGTGTGTGTGTGTCTGTGTCTGTGTCTGTGTCTGTGTGAATATCATGTTGGGGATATGAGCTTCATGCTATGTCTACAAACTCAATATCACCAAGGTTTGATTTACTTTGGCTTCTGTTTTAACTGAAACAAGTTTTATATATAATATGAAACACCTGATCCTCTATTAATTATATTCATCTGTTCCTGATAGTTTTTTCTAGTACTTACATTTGAAGAAACTAAACTTTATCCAAATACATGTCATGTTTGATGACATGTATTTTCTAAAAACAGAAACTACCTTAGTTCAATGAACTAAATGTAGTTTTCACATTTTAATTTTGCAGACCAAATTTTAAAAAAAAAGCTACGGTTTAAGAAATAAACTCTGAATTAATTTTAGTGCATGAAGGGAATTTTTTGAAACACAGCACATCATTTTATTTGTTAAAAAATGAGAAATAAAGCATTTACTGAGTTGTAATATTTTGTTTTTTTTCTGTTCACAGAACATCCCTATCCCAACTCTGAAAGTGTACGCTGAGGCTCTGATGAAGAACACTGTGGTGGAGCGGTTCAGTATCGTAGGAACCAGAAGCAATGACCCCGTAGCATTTGTAAGTCATAGCTGCAACATTTTATTGCTCCGTTTCTCTGAAATGGGTCAGCCAATTTCAACTCATCTTTTATTTGGTGGTTTGAATTTGTTTGATTGAGTTATGGGTAGCACTTTTTGTAAAGATAAACTCTCTGCACGTGTTGTGCACTCCAACTCTTTTTCTAAACAAAAAATTCAACAATCTCTATACTTTAATTCAAATATTTTTTGAATTTAAAGTGTTGCTTTCTCAACCAGCCACCTCGTGTTTGTGGTCAGTCATTGTGACAATGGCGCTAACAAAACATAAAACTGTCAATATGCAGTTGGGTTAAGAGCTTCCTAATAATTCATGTTGCAAATGGCTGTAACACTATGAGTGAATTTAGCTTTATTATGTGCTTTGTGTTTCCTCAGGCCCTGGCAGAGATGTTGAAGGTTAACACGACGATGAAGAGCCTGAATGTTGAGTCCAACTTCATCACAGGGACTGGAATCCTGGCCCTCATAGAGTCACTGCAGAATAACACCACGCTACTGGAGCTGAAGATAGACAATCAGGTACCAACACTCAGCACACATGCAACCCAACCTGCATAGAGTACATGCAGACTCACACACACTTACCATGCACAAAAATGTGTGTGTGGGCATGTGTGTCAATTAGTGTACACAGGCCATCTTTGCCACTTCAGTCTAATGCTCCTAGATTGCCTTGTGATGTGTCATACTGCATAGTCGTACATCTCTGACTCACTGCTTGCCCGTTAGTTGAACTTGTTGAATGATTCACAGATTTTTCTTTTTTTATCTCCCCTCTTTCTCTTGTATGTCTTTGCCATTTGGCTCTATTGATTGATTAATTGAAATGATAATAAACTGAAATTGACAAAGCATGTTACCCCCTGCCGCTTCATCCTCTGTTATCAGATCACTGTGTTATCAGTAGTGGCACTAATGTTCAGTTCATGGACTCCTCCTCTTGCTCTTTGGTGTCTTATCTCTCTATTCCTCTAACATTCCCGTCTCTCTATCGCAAATCTCATTTTCTAACCCACTTTTAATCCAACTCTTCCTGTCTCTCCTCACTCTCTCTCCAAACTTCCAGAGTCAGCCCTTAGGCAACAAGGTGGAGATGGAGATCGCCAGCATGCTGGAGAAAAACACCACACTGTTGAAGTTTGGCTACCATTTCACCCAGCAGGGCCCGCGCCTCCGAGGCTCCAACGCCATGATGAACAACAACGACCTGGGTGGGTTACACACACACACACAGACACGCACAAACACACACACACACACACACACACACACACACACACACACACACACACACACACACACACATACATACGCGTACATGCATGCATTTCATAGTGCAGATGCAGCTTTGAGCTTTGGATACAGGCACATGAACACACACACAGAGAAAACAGAATTGGGAACACGACAAAAGTCCTTGGGCTGGACTCAAACTGATAACATTTGAAGTACATAATGTATTTGAGTACTTATTCACCTCACTATGCTTTATTCAGTTACATAACTTTCTTTCAGTAGTATTGCATTTGGCAGTGCTAGTTGTTATGTGCGTCAGTGCCGACAGTATCTCCACTATATCTCCTTGAGCTGTGCTTTAATCAGACTCTAATAGAGGAATCAGTGTGACATCATTGGCTAGAAAGCCCCCCCCCCAATCAAAACAGTGCCTTCCTAAGTTATGACATCAGCACTAAGAAAAGACTGTTTGCATGAGAGGGAGGACAAAATGAAACTAGTGGAGGAAAAGTTTATTGCACTTGGCAGGAGATATTTAGGTTAATATTTAAGTTTGCTGATTTTATTTTTGACTTTTCTTATTTACTAATGTTTTTATTTTATACAGGGTAACACGATACAAAAAAACTTTACTCACAGACTGACGGACAAAGTTACAGAGTTAGAAAGAGGCTTTCATTAGTGTCAACAAGCTGGTCTGTCAGATTTTGTGAAATGCCTTCCTGTGAAACTATGTTGACACATGATTTGTGGCTCACTGTCAGTCATATCTTTTGCTTGTGTTCTTGCCCAACTTTAACAATAACAATAATAAGAATAATCTACTGAATGTTTTTAAGTTTGTGTGAGTGTGTTTGCTCTTGAACCTCCTGTGAGAATCAGTTTTAGGATGAGTGCATGAATTGATGCAATGTTGGCTGTCTTCTCTTCAACCGGAGGTTATCACAGGATTGAAACTGAGAATTAGGATTACATTTGAGTTCAGGTTATGGTTTCTTTTTTTTTCTGATGTTTTCATAATCTTCTTGTATTGTGTCACAAACCATTTGAAGTTGTGTCATAATTTGTCATGATTTTCCTTCCCCATCATCTTGAAGCCCGTGTCGTCAGGTCAGAGTCGGACGGCTCCTTCACCCTCACTCTGTCTGTCCCTGAGCTGGAGAGAGCCTTTGGGAAAAAGTTCAAGTCCAAGACAAAGTAAAAAAAAAAAGAAAAGAGAAGAAAAAACCTTGAAACACAAACACAGCACTATTTGACTGCTCAGCCTTGTCTCTCTTCTGCCAACATCTTCCTGGTTCTTTTCCAGATCACGAACCGCTGCCACCTCCTGTCATACTCCTCTGAGAGTTTCTGTTGCCTCTCTGTAGCACCTATCATCACTTTCCTTCTTTTCCTCTTCTAGTCATCTCTTCGGGCTACTGACAGTGCCTCCCAAATTTAGCAGTTGCTCTTTTGTCCCCACTGTAAGTAGAGTATAAATTTTGTTGCCACACTGCTGTTCAAAAAGGCAACAAACTGGAATATTTTGATGTCCACAATATCCAGAAACAGGTAAAAAGGATGTACAATATTGAAAAAATTCAGAGAGCATTTGACATGAAAAATGCTGAAGAGATGTAAGCACTTGTGCACACGTGTCATATGCCCAAGACACTGATCAAACAGCATCCACTAAATGCCTCTTCTCTGTTTGAATTCTGATTGTGCTGGACGAAACGCTCTCTTTTTTTGCTCGCCTCGGCTGTTTCTTGGAGTTCGCTCCTCTTTTGGCTGCACTGTGAATCTGCGGAACCCTTCGTGTTCTTCATCTGTTGTGTTTCCTACAACACTTTCCCATGAGTAAACCTGTGATGTTTAAATGGCCACAATACCTACATTATCTTTCTTCTTGGCCTTTTTACTCTCTGGATTTTCCTTCTATCCTGATCTGGTATTTTTTATTGTTCCTGCTTTGTCCGGAGAAATTCCGCTTTTTCTGCTCAGCCTCTGAAGTTAGTTCCTTCAGAAGAGCACTTCTGTCCTCTTCTAAACACTGCTCCTATCCAAAGATGGATTACCAACTGTGCAAACAGAAATGACTGTTAGTATTTATTATTTCTTGTTTGAAAGTCATATAGTTCAGTTAAAAGACATAAAATGATTATAAAAAAGGCAATGAAGAGACTCAAAATGACAACACAGAGACCCAGTACAAAGAGATACACAATAATGAGAAAGGCATGCAAAACAGCCTTTAAAAGACAGAAAATAACCCCAAAGAGAGACAAACTACAAACTACACTTGCAATCTGGGGACATGTATATAAAGGAAGGATGAAAGTCTTTTTACCTGTCTGTGCCCGGGAGCTAATTGTCGCCAGACCCTCATTGGCCCTGAACACTCCAGCTTCCCTGTGTGGCAGTTAGCTTATAGATGAAAAGATTATTCTTATAAGGCAACACCCACAAGTTAAATTCTAGTTTTAACTTAGTTTTGAGTTTGAGTTTCTTGATGTATGGTCAATTTTATTAAATGAAATTGAGCTTTATAAAGTTACCACAAACTAATTACGGGTCGCTAATTAATGAATACACAAAAGGGAGAAACAGAGGGGTCAATAGGGGGCCACAGCTCATTATTGTCTCATAGTGGGTCAATCCAGCCCTGCTTTTATCACCATCCCACCCATGTCTCTTGTCCTTTTTTCCTTCAAGAGCTCTTGCCAAAGCTATTTCCTTTTGCAACCACTTGTAGTAAAGGTGGTGTAACTTTGATCTTTATGTCCTGCTTTCTGAAAGCTTTCCCCTCCGTTCAGTTGCCTCTCTTCTTGCTCTGTGCAAAGTAAATAAGGCAGGCTGACTTTGCTTTGCTTTAGCTAAAGATTATGATGATGACAAACCTTCCTGGAATGTCTAATTTGTCTCCCTTCCTTCCTTCTCTCCTCTCATCTTTTCACCTCTCTTTCCTCTTCATCTTGTGTGTCTTTGTCTTCTCCCTCTGTCCCTCCATCCTCTTCTCCATCTATAGTAAGAAAGAGAAGGCTTGAGGGAGGACCCATCTTCCCTAAGTGTCGGACGAATGTGTAGAAACCAGGGTTACCTTCAATTCCCTGTTCCCCCTTGACCCCCATCATCTTTACGGAACCTCTTCTCTTCTTCAAGCCTCACAACCTCTGACGAGCTACCCAGAAGACCATGACAACCACGTCATGTTCAGTTGTTCAGGGTTTTTGTTTTTGGAAAAGTTCTGAACTCTTACTGCTTTCTAGACCTTTTCTAGTAGATATTAGAGGATTAATCAGCATTATTGTCCCTCTGAGCTTTCAGTTCATGCAAAAAGTACTTGGTATCTTTTTGGCTTGGACTTAGGTTTGGACAACAATACCTGCAGCTCTTTGTACGAACTAACCAGGCATTGCTTAGTCTCATCTTGAATCCTTTAAAATCTTATGAAGTGTCTAGATTCCATAATAAAGGGGCTGGAGGTCTGGTTTTGAATGAGGGCCCATTTGAAAGGTCAAGGGCCTTTAAGCGATCTGTGTTCCTATTGAGTTGAATGAATTCTAATAATTATTATTATTATTATTGTGCTGTAAATGAACTGTGCTGTCATTACTGTTGTCGCCAACAGTTTCTGAGGTTGCTTTAAGGTCGGCATACAAGTTATTTACTACCAACTATTACACCAAAGCCCATATTAATTTGACAGACAAAATTAAAAAAAATATATATATATATGAGGTATACTGTAATGTCACATTTTGACCCGGCCATGAAAATCTGATGTTATGGTCTTTTT
>NW_019525039.1:1521643-1524243 GCF_002814215.2 Seriola lalandi dorsalis
AAAAAAAAAAAAAGTGTGCCATAATGCGAACTGGTTGGTACTGTTGACTTACTGTTTATTACAGGTTTCACTTTAACGCCTCAATCCAGGTTTGGACTGTTTTAGAAATGGATGTTAGATGCAGATTTAAAAACACAGGAAACCTCGAATGTCTTTACAGCTGTCAGATTATGCAGATCCATTTTATTTAAATAAGGAAATGTTTAGGCGATACATAGTTTCAGAATGTTTACCTGTTTGTTGGGTCTTAAATCAACCAGTGAACATCTGAAATATTGTATTACACTTTCATCTTGATTTGATCCGTAAAGAGTTCATAATGGAAATGTCCTTAGAGGTACCACATTGTTACGTCCTTGTCACTAACACCTACACCCAACTATAGCTATGTTGGTAATGATTATGCTGCTGTGCATTTGGCAGCACTTGATGGGCTGTCCTCCAACTTTAAAATCAACAGAACAATGAGAAAAAACAAGGCTTAGCTACTGTCTAACCAGGAACTAGAGCTAAAACGTCCATTATTTTTTCAAGATGAAATGTGTCTCTATTTCCTGCATAAAGAAAATGGGTAAACTACCAGTTACAGACTTGAAGGTAAAACTGCTCCCACCATCTATGTTTTCTTGATGTGAACAACTGTACCTGATACTGACAAAGATTAAAGATTTAAAAAAAAATCTGACGGCATGTTTAAGGGTTAGATAACCCACTTAATGTCATTTCATACAGTATCACTACTTTGTTACTTTCTCGTCATTGCTGTAGGTGTTGTTGAACAAATGGTTATTAATGGATGTAAACATTTGTGCGACAGTAAGTAACTGAATGCTAAAGGGGGCAAGGACTCTGCCTCTGCCACTCAGTCTTTGTGTCCTGTTCTTTTCTTCTGTCCAGTGTTCTCTGATATTTTAGTGCTTGAGTCTGTGTTTGTTAGATAGTTCAACTTTATTTGGTTGAATTTTTGTTTAAGGGATAAATAAAGCTTAAAAAATAATATTTCCACAATGTCCTTGTGCTTAAACTTAACTTACATTTGGCTGGACATTTCACCTGAATATGTAGAGCACAACTTTCTCTCATTTAGAGACAACAGTGACACTCAGTGGCTAAATTTAAGAAATACACCACGTAGGCTTAGCTAGACTGTCCATCTTTTCAACCATATATTGCCCTCATCAGACCAAGAATAGAGCTGCATTACATTTCTATTGTTTTATTTTATTTACTTTTAATGATGGTTGTCTTCTGTTTACATTTTCAGTGTGCAGATTTTACCTGAGAGCCCTCGTCTTGTCACTGAAGAAAAATGCTTGTGTCATCTGATTTACTGAGTGAAACTCTGCAGAGGTACCAAACTTTTTACTTAATAATCAGTCTGAAGTAAAGGGATATGGGATCAGGTTGGTGCCTGGTGTCTAACCAACATATGGAGCTATAAAATATTTTTGCAATTTATGATTTGATGCACTCTACTGATTAATTTTCACGTGAAATTTCTATCTTGTGCATTTCATGAAAAATCAGAAGGTTAATAGGCCTTTTTCACAGCAGACATCTGTACTTCACTTACTAAGAACATGTGTTAACATTAATGTTGGCTCTGTTCTATTCAACTACACAGAACCCAGACTCTGAAACAGAAGCAGCTAAACTGAAACATTTTAGTACTCACGTGCTTTTCATACTGTGACATGTCACAATGTTTTTTGTGAGAATAACAGACTCAAGACACCCAATGTGTGAATAAAGGCCTGAATTCACACATAATAGTCCAGATTAGAGAAAGAACCTTGAAGCTTGTTGGCTATTTTTCACCTGCACCTGTTCACATCCTTTTTGAAGCCAACCCCCACATCACTCAGAAAAGAAGATAACACATTTTTAATGTCTGTGAACAAGGTTTTAAGTTTTTATTGAATCTCAGGCAGAAATATACATGATAATCCTTTATTGCTCATAGCATTCCACGTCACCCTCAGCGACTTATTGTCACCTCTAAAACAACAATAACTAGAACTGAATCAAGCATCCCCTCGTGTCATCTTTTAAAATGCTTCTGGTTTTGCTGTGTAACTAAATCAGTAGCCAGACTGCAGTATTTACGCACTGTGTGTGTGTTTGTGTGTATTGGGGGAAAGTGGTCTCTTTCTCTCTTGGTCAGTTATCTTCACATGATCCAATAGTCAGTCTTGGAGGCCATGTTAATAGTTAATGCTGCTTATTATAGATGAAAAATCAGTAACGCATATTTTTTATCTATTCATACAGTTTCTTCCAGCATTCTCTCCCGAGTAGTAGATCCTGATAGTAATAGTATATATACTGTAGGTTCTTGTTTTATGGCTGAAAGGTTAAGGTTTTGGCTATACGGTCATTCATCATCAAAACAAAGACACAACAAAAAAAGAAAACCCTGCAAACCTGTAAATAAAATTTCCTGAATGCATACATGTCATTTTTTTTTGTTACTGATATTAATAACGGTTATACTGACATGGTAGTGAAAACACACTCAAACTTAGGAGTTATTGCCTTAATATTTTTTGCATGATAAAGAAGAGGATAAAAGGGGCGGGGGGGGGGGGGGGGGGGGGGGG
>NW_019525039.1:1524263-1604821 GCF_002814215.2 Seriola lalandi dorsalis
GGGGGGTGAGTTTGTACATATTCACACAACAAACTTGTCCAGACAAATGGCATGCAAGACATAAGAAGGAGACGCACTGAACGGGGGAATAGAAACATTTTTAAACACTACACTACATGAATGTTATCACACTTTGATATTGAGCACTGTAGGAGTGTAAGGTAGATAGACAATAGGTTTTACAGAGAATGTGTAACACTGTGTGCAAAAAGTTTTACATAAATTTCAGACATGGTCGAACACAAAACAGTAGCTTTGGCAGCACACAACAATAGTCTTTAAATTTCCTTTTTAAAATATGGCTTATCAAGTTATCACATATTTTTTTATTTTAGAGACAGACACACAGTTAGTTTAATAATTTTATATATTATTTTATGATTGTTTGCCCACCTTGAGGCTTCTCATGTCTTCATTACTTATGTACAAATTGAGTGAACAGCGTAGTGGACAAGGAGATTATTTTTCAGTGCTGCGAGAAATCTCTGCAGCTACCGCAGAGGAGAGAAAAGGGAGTTTAAAACTTCACAGACTAGAAGGCTAAACCATCAAACATTGTGTCTTTAGCCCCTCTGCTTGCTGTTAGCTTCATTAGTGTAACATAGCTAACGTTAACATCAGTCAAGCTAACGTTCATCTGGCCGTTGGGTCAGCCTAGCTTAGTCTAATTGCTGAAATTCACACTGCTGGTTCACGTATGATTCATTTCCCCACCATGAAACTTTGATTTGTCCAAACACCAAAAGACCACACCGTATTTTAACTTCATTTTACGCACTTACATGTGGATGGAAAAAAATCCCTGACATAATCCAACCTTGTGAATGTAGCCTATGAACTAAGCTAGAAAATGTTAGCATTAGCTAGCTTGCTAACCTACTTCTTCAGCATGTCTTGCAGTGGGCCTGGCAGGTATTTCATCACTGTGTCCATGATGCTTTCCTCTTCCTCCTCATCACCGCAGCCGGCTGGCACGGCCTTCTTGGGTCGGGTCAAGCTGCCGGCTGCGGGCTCCTCCACAGCGGCTGCTGCCTCAGCCTCGGCTTCTTCACGCTTTTTCAAACCATACTGGTGATCAAACACAGAATTTGAAATTTCAGTAAGTTAGATGAGTGAAAGATGCAAATACAGTGCAGGTAAAGAAATCACCACAATCATCTAATTTCAAACATTATTATCTGTAAAATGTGCATTTAGTGGGCAGGCCATTTATCAGGTGGACAACACTGATTGCTATCTGCTGCCTGTAGATGCCAGTGTGTCAGCTACATCAACTTTTAAGTGTCCCACATTGGGGCCCGATTGATTCAAGCCCCATGAATGGTCTTGGGCCTGTGAGGGTATTTTGCTATAGTGGCCACTTTCAGGATCATCACATGACACTTGAGGGCCCAACAGCACTTTTTCCATACACAATCATTGGAAAGGAGCACTTTAGAACTGTGTATTCCTTTTGTTGGCATCAAAAACAAGCGGCAACATCCGGCGCGGCCTGTTTAAATTTGATTAAGTTAAGTTCTGCATAATTGAGAGCGTGCCACTTTGAGTGACAGGTGGGTGAACATATGCTTGACACAAACTGGCATGCGAAATCTTGGTTCCACACATGCCCCACCTCTTTGCCCATTTTTGAATTAGCTGGTAGTTAGGCGAAGTCAGGCACTGCCAAGATGGTGATGGGGGAGCAGCTCACTCTGAGCTTCAAAATCACTCTTTAGAAACCTATAGGTGACGTCATGGAGGCGATGTCCATCTTCATTTACAGTCTCTGGTCAAAAACCACACAGTCTTTGTAGAATTTTAACCATTCAGTCTGATGACATTTGGACATTCATGTGTGCAAGGAGCCAACAGAAAGTAAGCCTGTTTGGCCAATGGAAGCCTCGAACAAATGCTTTCCAACGGCTTGGCTGGAGAAGAAGTCTAGTGCCCATGCTCTATGGGCCGAAACCCAATGTATGAGGAAGCATGCTGACACTTCAAAGGCATGCGCTCAATGAGCAACTTTTATAAGAATGAATGGAGCGCCATCTCTGAATGCAGAATCCAGTTCTCCTTAATACGAGCGTGGATTTATTCTAATGAAAGCTTAAAATAAAGAATCCTCAGGGTTCCACATTTTTGAGCCTGCATACATGAAAGGCATTAAATATGATGGCTATAATTGTGATAACACAAAATGTAATTTGTAAATGTAGTCACCATCTCATAGGACCGTAAGTAATTTCTGTAATTTCTTTTTTCTTTCATTACTTTCTGGGTCAGTGTGCATCTATGCATCATGTGACCTGTAATTTCGACGGTGGAAAGTACACCAATTTTGCTGCACATAATAACCAGCTGATGTGATATTGCATGATAAACTCCATACTTTCTCATTTTTAAGTGGGAAATTCAAAAAGGATACCCAGTCCTAATGATGACTCAGATAGTGACGTGGATGCTATTTATAGGTAGGAAAATCATAATTATGATAACTCTGATGTAACATGAATGCGTCATAATGCACATGTCCCGCTACTCATCCATCCCACTGAGCACTTAACATCACCCATCCATTGGAGCCTTTTCCATTTTTCATGTTTTGGGCAGCTGCTAACCCTTTATCTTCTTCTTTCACTTGTTCCTGTCTGTGTCTATCAGCAGAGCAATAATTTGGAAATGTACGTCAAAAACAGTGCAGATGTCTTGTAGATGTTGGTTTTCAGTGTTCACACTATGACAGTGCATGTCAAAAATTTGTGGTATAGGCTATATTTGTTTACAAAGGCACACCAGCTCTGGATTTTTTTTATCCATCAAAACTGCACTGAAAAAAGGGGGAATTACCATTCCTCATTATCACAGGCAGAATTTGTCAAACATTTCAAGGTCATCAAATTTCCCAACAATATCAAAGTGAAACAGATTTACAAATCTGACTCTAGTTGCTATGTCATCTCTCATACTGTGGTTTGAACACGTGGAGAGTCACAGGCTTCAGCTATAATATGGACATTCCCTGCAGTATCTGGCACGATGGGATAAAGCTGTGGAAGAAGCTGACAGAAACCTTTCAGTAACGAGCACTTTGGGAGTTGTTCCTCGCTCTTTGTTCTCCTCTGGGAGGACTTAAGGAGAACAGAGGATGTGAGGAGCCAGGGGAGGAGTGCCGCTTTTCATCCCATTGATTCATAGTGTTCCCCTTGGACCTGCCTGACCCACAGATTGCCTGTCTTTCACACTGTCTCTACAGTGAAGTGGTTACACTGCAGCCATTACCTTCACAGCAGCGCCACAGCCTGTCATTTGTGACGGGAAGAACAAAAAATGTACTTACACTGAATATGAACTGACGCTAACTGCAGCTGAACTCACTTATAAATATACCTAATTCTAATACAGACTTACTTGATATTGTGTTTTAGACAGAAAGACAAAGTGTCTCCATTCTAAACCAACCCTTTCCGTGACCCACCAATTTCTGTCTAATTCACACAGATTTTTATTGATCAGGGCTCCTCATTTTGTTCATCTACTGCTTTCTACTTCTCTCAGTTCTGTACAGCTCCTCCCTTATCTATTTTATAATCTCAGAAAAAGATAAAAATAACATGGAAGCAAACAAAAATAGTATGATAATTTCAAAACACAGATCAGTCATAAAAAAAGATGTGAAGCCTTTAGAAGCCGCACTAACATTCAGACAGGACGTCATCCAAAATCATCAAACATGGGTGTGACAAGATTTTTTAAATATAAGTAATAACAAATATTGGTTGTACGTGAAGGATTTTTACCTTTGTATTCCCTGTTTTGGTTTTCTTTGTATTATTATTATCTTAATTCAGCTACTAATTAGATTAGTTAACAGCCTGTTATCTGTCATTGTCGTTATACCTTATCCCTGATGCCTTGCCTCATCCTTTCCCTCTCAGCCTCCATCTTGGCATATTTGGCCTTCCTCTCCTCCTCCTGCTGCCTCAGTGCCTCCTGTCGCTCCTCCTCTTTCTTCGCTGCATCAGGGTCCTCCTCTTTCTCCTCCCCCCCCAGCATCTTGCCCACATCAGGAGGTCCTCCTGAGAAAAGGAGCGAGAGAGAGAGAGAGAGAGAGAGAGAGAGAAAAAGAGACATGAGACACAATGACAGCTCTAGCGGGCCTCTAGGATTGAGATGTCAAACTATAAAATTAGTCTTTAAGATTCAGTGAGAAAAACAAATAGACAAAGAGACTGAAGTCAGGCAGACACATGACAAGCAGGTAAATGGACTCCTGGGGCTGACACATATAGAGTCAGATGAAGTTACAAACCTCAGGTGAAGTCTTAAGAATATCATAAAGTCAAGGATAGAAACTGCTAATAGCTGTTATTTTGTGCCAATATACCTTGTTGTTTGATGTCAAGTTCAATATCTTTGTCCATCTTCTTTCCTAAGACTTTATAAGTGCCATTATTTTACACAGGACTGTATTCCTGGAAGGGTGGAAAAACCTGTGAAATATCACCATCAGGGACACATTTTCTTTAAGGGCTATTTCAGGATGACCCGCGTCACTCTTTCCATTAGGCACAGTCACAAATACTGATTCAGAAAGGTGTTAATCTCCTGAAACCACTGCTGCAGTTTTCTTATGTATTTTCTCTGCTCGTATTTATTTAACCTATTTTTCTTTATTTTATTGTATTACTAACTACTCCTCAAATTCAAGTTGAAAGAAATGTAGTTAGTTAAATCTAGATGCTTTTGTGTGATATTTTTAACATTTGTTGTGTTCCTGTGTTTTTTTTCTTTTGTTTTTGCTGATGTCATCAGTCTAATAAATGCTGCCTTTACTCACTAGTGTTCCATACAAATATCTGACTAAGCAGTTGTCGATGGTGTCTCCATCCCGTTAACAGTCTGATCAGAGATACTATACACAGCGGTTATGGTAGAGAGGAAGAGAGGAAAGTGGCCTGTTGCTGCTCGTTTAGGTGAATAGTAATAGTCCCCAGGGACAGGCTTTTAGAAATGGTTACTATCATGAGTCCAAACTCCCCAATGCAAGACAACCCCACCCCTACGCTTTTTTTTGTTTTTTTCAAGTAACAAACATAAAAACGTCTGTTCTTAACATTTTACTTTTCTGTATTCTCCATATTTATATAACTGTTTATGTATATTTCCAGTAATGGTGACAGTCTAAATGCTGTTTCAAAGACTCTCTCAATAATTCTAGGAATATAATTCTGATTGAGAAAGTCACTTTATTTTAATGTCTCTGGTCCTAAAACCAACGTGTCTAAGAATAACAAGTCTATAATCAACCTTAAAAAATCTCCACTTATGATTTGTGTCACAGTTCTGCATCTCAGGTCACCTTCCTCACTTTAGCATTCCCTGTCATCCAGCTCCCAGTCAGTAATTTTCCTTTCACCCTGTTCTCCTGCACCTCCCTGCATTAGCCACGCCCACCTCATCAAGCCAACTCCATTCACCTGGCCACACAGCTGCTCCTGATTACATTCACCCAGTGTACAAACCCCAGCCTTCCAGTCATTCTTTGCCAGATTGTTCTTTGCTTTTCGCTGTGTAAGACTCTCCAGCGTTTCTTTGACTGATTCCCTATTGCCAAACCTGTTTGTCCCCAACTTGCCTTTCCTCTCTGAACCCTGGTGAATGCTTCAGCCTTCTGTCCCTGACCTCGAGAACGTTTGTGACATTAGACTTAGTCTGCATGATCCTGTGCTGGCTCATTCAGCCAGAGACTCCAGATCTACCAGGAAGATTTTTAAGTTTTTTTTTTGTTTGTTTTTTTTTTCTTAACCTGCCAGCTCCAGTTTCTGCCTTGGTAGAAATAAAGGTCTCTGCGAGCTGTTTTTGTTGTACTCTGTGCTGCATTTGGATAGAACACTTTCCTGGTGCAATTTGTGTTTATAAAAATTCCTTATCAGGTCATTAAAATACAAAAACAATACTAAAATGTGACCTTGGTGTCTTCAATTGTAGCTACAGACCTGATGGTCGGGATGAAACAATTAATCAAGCAGCATGTACTGTTCTCTTACACTGAGACACACACAGGCAAAAAATCAGATTGATAGAGGCTTTCTGTATAATGAGTATGATACAAGAAAGAAGAAAGGGCAGTAGAGTATATAGTATGAATTAGGGTTTTATCTGTTATACCCCATGACACAACCCCTTATGCAAACCCTCTTACTGTTTCTATAGGCGTTATACATCCCATAAAATAATGCCTCATGATGCAAAGGCAGAGAAATGCTGAGTGTTGCAAAAAGAGAAAGGGAAACCTGTCACTAAGCATCAACAGAAAAAAAAGATGAAGAGAAAAAGCCAGTGGTCTGAAGGGTTTGGGCAAAGACTGGAGCAGATAAGTAGTGAGGGGGAGGGTAAAAGAAAAGAGGAAAGAAGGATAAGGGAGATAGGGAGTCGGTATACTGCGAAAAACAAGACATATTTAGGAAAACAAGGCAAGCATGAGGACAGGGAGAGAATCTGTCAGAAACTATTCAGTCCAATTAGCAGAGCTGTTCCAGTTAGTGGGATTACCCAGCAGTTTCCGTGGGACCAGAGAGAGAGGGAGAGAGAGTGTGACAGCTGAAAAGATGGAGAGGAGGGAGAAAAGGGAGGGAGCGGCGAGAGGAAAGTGACAAAGTGAAGGGAGGGGAAAAGAAGGAGGAGAAGAAATTAGGTGTGAAGGAAAGAGTGATAAAGAAGGAGAGAAATGGAAGGGAGAGTGCTTCACTCGGGAGGAAGAGGAAGAAGAGGGGAGGGTTTAGAGGCAGTGAAGGGGCATCTGAGGAGAGAAAGCAAGCAACCAAGAGAGAAAGACAGAGTGCTCCCTTAGTCTGCAGCTGCCCCCGGTATCGTTGTTATTTTGACTCATCAGCATAATAAAAGTGAACTGCAGCAAAATGCGCAGAGATAAAAGACAGGAGAGATGGAGGAGAAGAAAGAGGGAAGGAATGAGTGCGAGAGCAACAGAGGCGAACAAGAAGGTGTAACAAGGAAAGAAAAACATCTGGAAACTGCAGACTATAGAAAGAGAATGGGAGGTTTTTCAGTCATTTATACAGCTTCAAATTCTTAATTCGATGTTTTTCAATATATACTGTATCTTTATAAATTCTATTTGAGACCTGAAGGAGAAGCAGAGATAAAAACAGTGTCTCATAAAAAACCTGTTTATGAGACACGTGTTTAGTGAAGTACATGTATTGCCTTTCTTGCTGAAAGCTGAGTGAGAAAATTCATACCACGTTCACTTTCAGGTCTGTCTATAAGAGACGTGGTCTGTGGGGGTTATGTGCTCTTGGGCACCGTGACTTCTGGTTTGGTGGATTATGTTACCTTTGGACAGGACTCAAGCAGGCTAGCTGTTTTCCCCCATTTCCAGTCTTTATGCTATGATAACTGTCTGCCGGCTATAATTTCATACAGACTTGAGAGTGGTATTGATCTTTCCTTTTCAATCTCTGCAAGGAAGCAAATAAGAGTATTGCCTAAAATGTCAACCCCTCCCTTTAAAAACTGTACATCCAAGTCATGAAGAGACGAAGCTGGCCACCGACAGAAACCGGTGCCCTCTGGGAAATAGAGAGCACACCACAGCAAAGGTTAAAATTATACACCGGCAGCAAAATCTGAAACTGAATTTTTTTTAAATAACATTAAAAAAAAAACCAATCGATCCGTAACATTAATGAGCTACTTGGATCTAAGTGGAAAAGACAGAGACTGGTGAGAAGGAAATTCAGATATCCAAAGTAAACTGAGGTACGGCTGTATCAGATTTCCTTTTTTATTTTATCAGATTTGATAAACAGCACAGTGAAGCTGACAGAGCATTATCTGTCCAGCCATGATACACTATCTTTGCTCCTTACAAGTGTGTGTATGTGTGAGAGAAAAAGAGCTAAAGTGCATATACATCAAGTGTCCCTACATGCACATGTGGATATAAATATCTGAGTAGTTCTATTTCAGGCAGGCACGTATGAGTTCTTGTATGGTTGAGCAATTGTTTTTCATATATTTGAGTATGTGCTCAAATATAAATACATGTCCCTGTATCAGCATGTGTGGATGCAAAATGCATGTATGGAAAATATTTTAATGAAAACATTTACAGTACATTCGAATAGCTTTATAGACAGATAGAGGCTAAAATCCTGGTTCAAGTGTTACTCTGGACTCTTTATATGCCACAATAATCACCAGCCACCTTGCCATATACATATAGACACACTGTATAGAGACTACTGGACTACTGTATCTTAATTGCGTTGCTAGGAAACAGCTTGGATCCAAGTTTATTTCCCATCATCTGATGATATTAGCAAACACTGCTGCATGAATTACAACTGGACCCATTAAGAATCAATCTTTGCAGCAGATTATCTTTGTGTCCTACCTATGGTCAGCAGAACAATGAGCTTCTGTGAAAAGCAAAATTCTACTTAATGTTTACATGCACTGGCATCCTCAGTAATGTCAAAATATCCCAGACGCATCCAGATTTCACAGAGCAAGTGTAAGAGATTATCTGACATACTGCAAGCAGGATTCAGGATCATCTTATGAGCCCAGTACTAGAATTATCTCTATCAATAAAGCCCATGTAAACACTGCTATTGAATCATGTAAATGGAGCAATGACTCACAACCAGCTAAGTCTCATTGTCAAATGATTCCCTTACCACGCATGGCCTACAAAAAACCCTCCAGTACCTCTTTTAACAACACTGAGCCAAACCAAGACAAACTTGGTCTGGTTTCACTAAATCTTATTAGCACATTGAGATGGTCTTTGTTCAAATGTAAAAAAGAGGATCCTGGGAGACAAAGCCTTGAGTTATATTGAGCTATGATACCGGATCCTACTTTGTGAGCCATTTGTGAGAGATACAGCAGTGGTCTTTTAAACCAGAATAATTCTATTAAGCTCTCAGGCATCACATAAGCTGTGTTGAGCGATGTTTGAGTGTTTTTGATTAAAGTGTCTTTGCACTTTAGCCCTGGACACTATATTAGGTTGTTGTAGTTGTCGAAATGACATTCGATATATTAGCTAATAAAAGTCTGTCATGGAAAGCTGACAGGTTGGCCTTTAGCCTCCTTTTATTATTTTTGTATAACCCACATTACAATATATGAGTCAACATCAGTGCAGACAAGGAGGCACTATGTCCATTGTGCAAAACCAAAGCTAGTTTATATGTATATTTGTCTTATAGACAAAACAAAATGCCAATGCGATGCTGTTTGGGAGTGGACTGGGAGTTCAGTAAGACTGCTTATCCCATACATGAACAAAACATGATAAAATTAATAAGAGAAACAAACACACAACTAATCATATCCAAAATAAAATCAACAGATCCCAGGGTTGAGACCACCTGGTAAATTCAACAGTTTCCTGTGGCAGCAATCTCCCTCTAACTTGGCCAACAAAGGTGAAATTATAATTCTTTCTTCAATAGCTGGACATTGCTTCACTGCTTAGATAAAAGGTGTCATCTATATAATCCTTTTCCTTCTGAAAGTTATTTGCTAAATCTTTGTTAAATCCAAAGTCTTGAGGCAAAGGCAGGAAAGAAGACTAACCTCAGCTTACTCTCCCAGTGCTTGAACTTTTGACAGCATCAGATAAACGGTACTTATCTACTCTTTTCCCATTCAAGGTTCTCAGGCAAATCCTTTCAAATTCAAAGTGTGGTGGGAAAGCGGATGAGTATAAAGATCTAGGTTTGGCCTTCAGGACAGAAAACCATTGTCTCAACACAGCTTATTTTACAGAAGAAAAAATGTGTACAGAAGAATGTGGCAGGGGGGGGAGCTGGTAGAAAAGGAGGAGAGAGTGTGCTCACTGTTGATCCACTACTTCTTTATAATCTAATTGGTGGCAGTTATACTTTGAGTCACCTTAAATTTCCCTCAGGTGGAACAGCGTTGCTCAAAGTATCAAATGAGACTCTAAGTGCGAAAGCTTTTCTCAGAACTGGGACTTGACTTCACAAATATAGATATTGCCCTAAATATAGGTTGTTTGAGTGCACATCATTTCTGCCACTATATTTGAAAAGTTTTATGAAAAAGATAGCGTTGAACTGATCTCACAGAACTGTGGTTAATTACTCGCTTCACGAAAATCACGTGATTAACTTAAAGGTCCAATACTGGTTAAAGTGAGATTCCCACGTCTTTTTTGATTATAAAGCAGATCTAGGATCTATATTAATACTGTGAGAGTATCAAGGCGCTCAGTCCACAAGAAACGTGCGCGGCCCATATTCAGAAACTGTCTTAAAACGAACCATCAGGACTTCTGTAATTTTGTGATGTCGCAACTTAAGGTCACTGCCATCAACCATGGCCCACCACGGCTCACCCACCATCCAACCTTGCAAGATTTGGTTTCTCTGAGCTTTTACCTGAAATCTGGTATATTTTCATTTGATCACTCAGAAAACAGTGAGCCAATCAGAGGAGAGGCTCAGAGCCTCTCTTTTTTGTTACTAGAGCTGCAGAGAGAAGCCTGAGAGAGGAGATGGTTTAAGGTACTTAAAACAAAAAACCTGTTGTTTATCTGTTGTATACACTTTAACTTCTTATGGATATCAAAATTTCAAATAAAATACTGTAAAAGAGTAAAACATGAGATTTTTAAGGTGAGAAGGCATGAGTATAACACTTTTTTTTTCTTTCAGAGTAGATGCAACAAATGTGTATATTTTTTAAAAGACAACTGTCATGAAAAGGTTCTAATAAAAATAGCCTTTCTACTCTGTATCTTCCTCCCTGTCAGCGTCGCTCACCATTCGTGACTTAGATGGTTGAATGCATTATTTATAGAATCTGGGCGCACTGTCAAACACACGTGTGTAGACACACACAGCCCTTGCATTCAAGCTCAAGGTCAGCTTGATGAACTGAATTTGATTTACTGGAGTAACGCACAGGAAGATGGGGAAGAGTGTGCGTGTGTGAGTGAGTGTGTGTGTTGCACTATATTCGTGGGGTCTAAAAACCAGGAGCCCACTGTGTGTGTGTGTGTGTGTGTGTGTGTGTGTGTGTGTGTGTGTGTGTGTGCGTGTGTGTGCGTGCGTGTGTGTCACTGATAACCCTGTAGACCAATCAAGCAATGAAGACCTGACTTCCTCAACCAATCATATTATAGTGCTGCTAAATGGGGTTATCTGTACTTTGAGGAAGTGAGGTGAAGAAAGAACATCTCAAGGTGTCTTCTGTTTTTTATTTCACCTTAAACAGCACAGGTATGTAAAAACACATGGGGTCTGTTGCAGTTGCATGCACGAAAAAAAAAAAAAAAAAAAATGTTATTATACCCTTGTTAAAATGATGGCCGATCATTTAACAAGGGTCAAAATTAATCATCTGATTTTATTAAAAGACAGTAGTTATATATACTCATTTTGTTTAATATATATATTCTTTAATGTTTTGTTTCAGTTTGTTATTGTTGTTGTGAGTATTTACAGCAGCAGGACAATGTATGTGGGACTGACTCAAAATAAACCACAGTGGCCATGTTCAATGTCATGAAGGACCATATCATTACCAGTTATACTGTAATACATGTAATAAAATTGTTAGTAGGAGCAATTCATTGTTGGTTTTGTAATTGGTTCAACATCTATACTTTGGGGGTTAGTATCAATGGAAAGTAACATTAGCTGGTTTGTTAATTCTGTAGCAAAAATAATGCACAACAATGACATGGTGAGGTCATCTCTAGTTCACTTCTTTTCTGTCTTTTATCCTTTGCACATTGCAGCAGTGACAACCTTTTCAAAAATGACTTTTACAAGCATAAAAATTTTTGCATTGTTTTGCGAAACAAAAAACAAACAAACATTGGGTTTGTATTGGCAACTTCAATCGTCAGCTGTCAGTGTAGTCTCCAAAAGGATTAAAAATTAAATAAGTTTTGTTTTTTCTTTGAGTCTGTCACAAAGCTTTAGTCAGGACAAGGCCATTCGCTGTCATAAGCTATTTTAAGTATCGTCATCACAGTGCGCTGTACTAAGTGTCTTATCCAGACAGCACATACATTTTACCACTTCTGGTGTCAGCCTGGAGAAAAGATGAGTCAGTAATCCTTGTTCATGTCTGCATCTTCATTTAGCTGTCCAAAATAAGAACAGTCTCCCTTCCTTATTCAACTGTATTTTATAGTTTTTAAAAAAAATCTTAACCACAAGTCGCAATTTGCTAAAGTAAAAAAAATGAAACGATGGGTTTTACAAGCTGCAGAAAACATATATATCTTTCTCTATCTTTCTATCTCTATCTATATTCAGAACACTCTATCCTTAGACCCTTGATACTGATAAGGAAAAACTCTTAAACTGAATTAATATCAGGAGCGACATCAACAAATTATAGTCAAAAAATGATTTACTGATGTTATAATGTACAAAATCATAACTATAGTTCGTGTGATCATGATTGTTAATTTGGTAAATTCATTTTACCATTGACTAAGAGGCTTCACTGCTGACTTTTCTACTGACATATACAAGGTTTGACTGCTGCCCTTGACTGAGCTTCATACCTTGGGACTGATGTCTACCTCACTTCACAGCCCACTTCAGTCAAACTTACTTCAACTCTTAGGAGTCGCAAAGTGCCGAGTCAGCACTGAAGCACAAAGGAGCAAAATCAATCACTGCACAAGGAAACCACAGTGATTCCTGGGTTTAAGGTTTGGAGCAAAAGCTGTGTTAAGGCTTTTTTTTTTATGGCTCCCAAATAACAACAGTCCTTGACTGATTAATAATTGTAGAAAGAAGCACAACATCATCATCTTTGTTCCCAGGATGATATTATATCATCCAGTCTTGACCTACAAACTGTAGTCTGTAGGGAGCCAAAGGTGCAGTATATTTTATTTTTAAAATTGCTCTACTCACAAGTTAACAATGTTCAGTAATAGTTAGTGGTTACATAAAAGAGGTATTAGTTGCAGCAGTAGTACTCTATTATGTGGATAGGATTGTTTTACAAAAGGCTAATTAGTGAGATATTGCTCACTGCGCCTGTTGTTAAAGCTGAAAGTTGAATTGTTAATGAAGACAGTGAGGTTCACCCTTATTTCTTATGTTGAGATGTAAGGTCAGAAACACTTTCACACTGTAGACACTGTAGTATGATAATATTAGTAATAGTCCAGTAGGGTCCATTGTGTAAATTAAACACGTGATGTGAAAAGGAGACATGTTGTGTGTCCAGAAGTTTAACTTTCTAAACAAGAAACATTAGCATATTCACAGATTCTGGACTTTTTATTGAGTAAGAAGGAGTAGATGTGCTTTAAGGATTTTATAGCTGAGAAACATCCAAGAGCAAAGCCTCTGTCAAATTGAACTGCCAGGTTTATGCACTGTAGCACATGCTGCGCACGTTTTCATCAGTTATCTTTCAGCAGCCACCATATTGCTCCCATATTTCTCTAGAAAATGCTTGTTGCAAATGTTTAGTGATATCCAACATAACACGCCAGAACTCATAATTGGGGACTGGTATGGCCCAGACCATCATGGAAACTCTGGGAGATAAATACTGTAAATGCCAAAATAGTATTTACTGGAGCTGCATGTCGAACGAAACACAAAAAAACATTCATTATTCTTGACCTTGGGATCAAAATGAGACAAAATAATATGAAATCAAGGACCACTTTTTATCTTTTACACCAACATAACATAAAAGCCAAATTCTGAACCTTCTAAAATGTCTAAATATTTTGATGCCATGCACTGTAATTTTGCAAAACACAATGTAGCAAGACTATAACATCCAGCAAAGATACCAACAGCGGATGTATAGCCCTGGGTTTTATGCTGAATCATCACAGTTAAACATTGCTCTGTTTTCTATCAAGTATCGGGAACCAGAGAAGCCTTGGAGGATTAGCTAATGCACTCGCAGCACCCTCCCTTTCACAGAGCCTCTCATCCAGACACTCAACACCTGACATACTCAGCAAAGCACTCAGTGACAGAAAAGCAAATCCACGTTCAAACAAAAGCAAAACAATCACAGGATGGTAAAGAGCAAGGTGACAACAGGCCATAAAATCTGATCTCTTTTCAGGGTTAAAGTGAAAAAATCCACCTTGATTTATTCTGTTTTTAATCTCTCAAGAAGTTACTTATCTCGGGAGGCTGGATAAATTATTGTCGCACTGTTCTGTTTAACGTTCCTGCACAGACGGACATGGTCCTGTTTGGTGGTGTTTATGGTCTGGACCCTTGTAGAGAGGGGCAGATGACAAAATTTTACATGCTGTGAGGCTGTACTTTAACACAGCTGTGCTTTGAGCTAAATGCTAACGTCAGCATACTAATATGCTCACAGGGACAATGCTAACATGCTGATTTCACATGTTAGCATGTTAACCTTTGCTAATAGACGGTCGCTCTGAGCGATGTCATCAGTGAGATGTGTGCGGAGGCATGGGGGCAGTAAATGACCCAAAAATGACTGAGGGCTCGAGACGAGATCAAGATGAAAAGTTGTTTTTGTGCCTAAAACTGCACAAACTGCAGAAATAATGAGAGGAAAATGTTCATTATCTCAAGAAGGAAACTTGCCCGTTAGCCGAGAGTCCAGAATTAACCCCAGTGAACTGGTCAGAGCTCTGGATTTTATGAAGGCTGTGGATGGTTTGACACTGAAACTGCAGGAATAAACGAATTTTAAGATCAGACAGCTCACACTGCTACTATGTGTTTAAGGCTGTTTAATGAACACTGCCAACTCTGCGTTATTTTGCTTCTGATGGAGAAGAAGACTAATGGCTTTATATGGAAAATACATCACATTGTTATGCTTATACTTTTCCGGAGAAAAAAAAACGGACGAAAAAGTCAAACAGACAGAGTCTCTGTTGAGACCTGAGATCCCGTATGGCTGATCAATGATACTGATTAAATCCTGTATTGACACAGGTTGTCAGGATTGAGGCTCTGCCTGTTTACACTGCAGTCAACTCCAATACGAGTTTTTGCAGTGACTGTTTTTTGTAGTGTCTAGAGCAGGAATTCAATACATGCTAATGTTCTAAATAGGCTATAATAAACACAATGTGTGTGATTGTATACGCTTAACTTGTGCAGAAGCAAACAGCATGACAATGTTGTGCTCTGAAGTTGTCAGTTGATGTTTTTGGACACAAACAGTTCATTTCTCTCTACCTGTGGAGCTAATGTTGTGCAGCCTACAGCCTCATTTTAGCTTTATCACAGCTATAGCTGCTGTCTCTCACTGGAATATGTGACACATTAGCTGCTGTAGTTAACAGACGTCTGTCAAAGGTGGCATCTGGTTAAAATCAAGGTATACAATGCAAGAATGTGTGTCGCATACAAGTTTACCTCTGAACAGTCATTTCACTGGTTTCCAGCAAGCTGTTTTATCTAGTGGAAATTTCCACATATACACTATACATTGGAGGCTGATGGTAATGTCATTAGTTTTGCAGGTATTTGGTCATGAACTGGACAAACTGAAATTTTGACCTGATAGAGAATCAAACTAGGTTTCCTGTATAGGATTAAAGATTCTCTTTCTTCTTCCAGGTGTATTGTGAAGTCAACCTTCATGTCTGTCTTTGGAGACTCTATGGAGATATTCTGTATTGTCCTGCTGCCCCATCAACACAGTTAAACCCTGTGTATCATAGTGCACTACGCTTTATCGCCAATGACAAGTACCATACTCATCATTGTTCTCTATATCACACCGTGGGTTTTACCTCCCTTCAATCAAGAAGAACCAGGCATCTAATGTTATTGTTCTTGATTCTTTGTTTCATAGTTTCTTGTATTGTGTAGTTGTGTTGTCTTCGTTGTTGATTGTGTCTTTGTGATTGCTTCTTGTTCTCAGGTCTCTCTAGAAAAAGAGCTCTTAATCTCAATGACACTGCCTGATCAAATAAAGATCAAATAAAAATGAAAATAATAAATGTCGACCTCATGGTGGAGCTAGAGGAAAAGTTTCATGTCTGTCTGCAATTTCATGGAAATGCATCCAATAGTTTTTGCGATATTTCAGCCTGACCCAAAGTGGTGGACTGATTGACCAACGTTGCTGCCGTCCCTAGAGCCATGCTGTTGGCATGGTGGTAATTCTCTTTGTTACTTTGAAACAGGGGAACAGATGTTAATCTTTTTAAACTTTGTTTGATAGTTGACAGTGAAGCCAGGCAGGAAATGTGGAAAGGGACAAAGGAGGATGACACGTATCAATTGTCTCCAGCTGGAATCAAACTGGGTACCTTTGGGGCTTAGACCACAAAATCCCAGGGATACCCAATAATGCAGCTTAACTGATTAAAGAATATTTCACTAACATTGATGTATTGACTGACTCCACTGATTAATTACCTGGCTAATTGGTTTGTTTCATTATTGGATTTTTTCCCCCCACAGAGAGCTTTAGTGATCAATGCACCGTCAGCATTTTTGCAGACATTCCTGTGGAAAGAGGTCACTGTGTCCAAGTCATTAAATTTGGACCGGGACCAAAAGTACTATACCAAATGTAGAAATGCACTGACAGCAGAATGATCCAAGTGAAAAACATCAATATCATTTATTAAGCACACATTATACCTGTACATTAGCAAAATGTAGCAAAAATCTTTCTTGCATCTTTTCTCGATCTCTCACCTTTCCCTCCCACACAAAAATAAAGTAGGCGTGTGCAGCCTCCATTATTTATCTTGCCTGGAGATGCAGTATACCACACACTCTCCGTCCTATACAGTATCTATAAAACATCTCTCCTGCACAGGCAGAGTACAGACTCACACGCACACAGGCAAACACCCACACTGTCAAATATATTCCCAAAGTCCGCAGGCAGCATGCAGCCTGACTTCTGCGGAGTAAAGCCAGCATCCAGTGCAATGCAGTTGATTTAAGAATTCATGGCGCAGACACGAGGCACAGCAGCTTTGCAGAACGAGGCAGTGCTTGCATCCTCTGCATCCCAATGAGTAGCCGGGGCTCTGCTTCAACTCCATATCCCAACTGTAGTCACCTAACACCTCAGTAACCTGGACAACAACAGCTCAGCATCACGGTCACGACTGACCAGTATGTGTGTGCAGCTGCTACAGTATAACTAATGGTGCTACTTTCCTGCCTTTCCCCTTGAAGCTATAGCTGACAAGGAAGATGAATTACAGGGCTATAATGAGGACTAATTAGGGGGCAAATAATAGCTAAGATAATATTCTAAAGGATAATACCTGAAGGCTTTAAAGGACAAAAGTCTCATGAAAAAAAAATTTTAGTCTTAGTTCTTGGCAAAATAGCCTTTCTCTATCTCTCTTGCCTCAAATGTTGCCAACGGCTGGCTTAAAATCTGGCTTAAAAACCCCATAACGTACTAACTTTTATAATAACATTATAAGGATTGGAAAAAAATTTTGTGCCTATAACCTCAAAAATTGCATTTCTGTCCTGAGAAGGTGACATTTTGGAGATACAAGGTTCTCACTTGACAGGTGCATTTTTAGTATATGGCTAGACCCACTACTGTTGCTGCTGCTGCTCGTGTCCTATTTCATCTGCAACAATCCTTTTCTACAAGCAACTAAGCAACAAATGGTGAACAGGTTTCTAAAATCCTGATTGTGGCACTGTCAAAGACTTGGCCACATGTTTTTTAATAAGTCATGTCCTGAGAGGTTTTTAAAAGATGGATGCGGAGATAAAGAAAGAGGGAATGCGTAGCTGTTTGAAGTCAGTAGTTTGGTGCAGGATGGATTATCGCTTTGCAGTGTCCACATAACTACCAGGCCAATACTAGAGCAGTACTGCTGCTAAACATCCCTTTAAATCCTTTACACTGCAGTGCTGTTAAATCAACCTCCAGCCCAACAGACTACTCACCTCCCAGCGCAGCTTTCATTACAAAATTCATGATGAAGCAGTTCTGTGTTCTTTTCCTTCAGTGGTCACGTTATCAGGGACAGACCTGCAGCCAGGGGACAGAGAATACACAAGCTGTGACTGTATGAATACCACTGTTAGGACATGCAGTTTCACTCCAGTGGGTTTCATATACAAGAGTTTGATGGGATGGGGGAGGAGGATGATGATGATGATGATGATGATGAGGCTCGATTCGGACAAGAAACGACCTCCAGACGGAGATCCCGGTTTGTCAAAAAAACCACCAAAACAATAATCGCAATATCTTCATATACATTTTAATTCTACTTCCTGAATGGTATAAATAAATCTTAAAAACCCTCAAAATGTGATCAGCTTTATTCCCAGGAACAACAAAGGTGACTAAACTGGGTTAAGATGGCTTTGCCCTCCAGAACCACATCGTGTCCTGAGTTTTGTCAAGGCACCTGCGCCCGCGGTTTACAACCGCACTCCATCTTGTGTGGATTTATGCTGACGTTGCCTGACTGACTGTGATGTATCCTCATGGAAATGACTCCCAGAATTAAATAAAAGACAAAAAGGGGGAGGGGAGGGGGGACAACGACAGGGTCAAAGATGAGCAAATGAAGACATGGTTTCTGTCAGTACACGAGCCTTAGAGAGCATTACCTCACACAATCTGCAAGAGCGTTACATGACAAGACAAAGGGCAATTTTTTAAAGATGCTCTGCTATCTTACATTGTCTAACAGTGTATGTGTGGCTCTTATGTGTGAGTTCACAATAGGCATTACGGCATTTTATTTCCTATGTTATCACTATAGTAATTCTGTTGTATTTGTTTTGGGATTTATAGTGATTCAGGACTGCTCAATAGTGAATATATAACTTTATGTGGAAATTGCCTTGTTTCTATCACATTGCTGCTGGGACTTTGTGTCCAATGTGCTCAATTACAGACCTTGACCTTATGGTAATTAACAAATATGGGCTATATCTTATGATATAATTTATTACTTCATTAATATGCGATATTTCAATGGGAGCTTTACTGCTCAAAACCCAGTTTATGGCGACCTTACTGCACTTTATGATTTTTTTTTTTTTTTTTTACATTTTCTTTTCACGACATAACAAACCCACGGGTAGTTTTGCTGCATTTTAACAGCATCCCTCTGCAGAGCAGGCAAGCAGAAAAAAAAATCCTGCTGAAAACTTGCTGCTCTCATTATAGCGCTGTTTCGTCCGCGGGTCATTTTCATTCGCCCCAAGTCGAGTCTGCACCAGCCGAGCGTCTTTAAATCATTTCCTGGTTCCCTTCCCCTCCATCATCATCATCATCATCTGCAGCAGCATCAGTTTCTCCTCACATGAACCCATACAGTATTAACTCACTGCTCCTGGCGCGGTGCAGCATTTCGGCGCAATTACGGTGGTGTACGTTCTCTCTGTTAAATGTATTTATTTACCCACCATAGCCCGCATGCACATATGCTGTTTTCAGAAGTCAGAACGCTGTATGCACAATAGGCTGTTTTTAGATCAGCATCAGCATCTTTCACCAAGTGCACCAACCTATCTCCATCCTGTCCCGTACAGACACGCTGCACACCAACATCTCTGTCTTAGGTTTGTTCGCACATCGTTTACCTTGTTTTGATCCTCCTTCCAAGTCTTTATCCCTCTCGAGAAAAAAAAAAGCCTCGTCGCAATGCAATAACCACCTCAAATTTTCGCCTTCTGCGGTGTTGAAAGAAAGCACAAGTTGTGCGTCTGAAAGGACGTATTTGTGCTTCTCTCCCTCGCTCTCAGTTTGCAGACATGCCGGTTGTGTCAGAGTCAGGCTGCAGCGGCGGAGGAAGAGGCTGAATTCCCTGCAGGAGGAGATGAGAGCATGCAGAGGGAGAGAGGGGGAGGGAGGAGGGAGCACATCAATGTAATAGCACCTCAGTGAAGGTTCTATTGAGTTTTTCAAAAAATTCAACAAATGATATGAAACAATTAAAAAAAAAAAAAAAAGTACTTTAATGGCGTCAAGTGTGCAACTTAATAATTGTCACAAAGGACAACATGCAAGACAAACATCAATTGAGCATTTTCATAAAATGTGCAGTCTGCAAGGTTCAATTTTATTTTGTATTGTCTCATGAGAGACAAAGTTTAGTTTCCATTATTTTAGGAAGGTGACGATATATTAAGCAGATTTAAAGCATGATTGTTCCTTTTTTTTTTTTTGCCACGAAGGGACAGCAGGACTGGTTGTAAGCACAATATTGACATGTAATGTTGCAGGGTCCGTGTTAGCAAGCAGTTGCTGGACATTATTTAGATATTCAGTAGATGCAGAGAAACTCAAGCATTCATTTGGAGTCATGTTTCTAGACGCCTGCAAACATAAGTCCAAGATTCACTCTCCCTTTAGCTCTGGTTCGGACTCCATCAGCTTCTGATAAAATAATATCAGGCTCTCTAGCTCTTAATGCTCCACCATTTTCACCAGCTAACGCCTGTTTGTTGTTTGCTGCTGAGCAGGTGGTGTACAGTTGGTTTATCAGAGCTATTCGCTGAAAACAGATGCCTGCATTTTGGAAACCTGGTTGATGCGAGCAGTGAGAGTGAAGCAAAACAGTGAAGCTGTGGGATATAAAACCAAAACAATGAGCTGAAAGACACTATAGAGCTGACAGGAAACTTGAGAGTCGGGTGTTAATTCTCTGTGGGTTTATCACTATATAAGTACCTTTCACGTTGCATGTTGTCATTTGGTACACTGTCGATATAACAATATTTCTACAAGCAGTTATAAGAGCTGATTAGAAAACACACCTCAGAGAGTAGCAGACATTTTGTTCTTCAGCGTTTGCTATTAACATTTTGTTGTGTTCCACTGCTTGTTTAAGGCAGTTCTTGTTTTCTTCTTTCTTCTTCTTCCTGAAAAATACCTCACTGACAGACCATCATCTCTATTCTATCTCTTTATAAAATCAGAGGCTCTAAAACAGTTACAATAATAAGAGGCCTGGGAAGATAGTGTTCAGGTTTCTGGCAGGTAATCAGGCCTTTAAGATATTTTAAACCCTTTTTTATCTCATCTGCAGCTGCAGGGATCTACTGTAGTGTAATGTCAGCTGTCCTTGAAGATTCCCCCAAAAATATTTTCTTGGCAGGTTGGAAAAGACTCTGCTGATGCTACAGCTCCCCAGAGAAGTCAGTATAAGATTTTGCTCATTCTTTCCCCTGAATGGATGCATCACCTGTTATGTCCTCTTTTTCTTTTTTATAATTATACCTTGGGTTTTATTTTCATTTGGGTTTTGTCAATCCTTCCTATCTGTCATATAAATAGACCTAATATACAAGTACATTGCTTTATTCACATGGTTAAACCTGAACTCAGCAATTCACTTTGTAAGAAAATGTCATCACAACTAAATGAGATGACAAAAAAACAACCAAATCTATGTTTGAAATGAATCGGTAAAGCTGGCTTGACTGACTATTGGCCACTAGGGGGAAGAAATATTCCAAACCAACCTCACAGCAACTAAGTCCTGATATGCTATTAGCATACAAAGGTGTTTTGGCTAATGATATGGTGCTATGGTTAGCAAACAATGACCTACTTTTACATCCAGCACAAACAGAGCAACACAAGCAGGTGGAGGGCAAACATATAGGACAAAGAATATGGTGTTTAACACTTTAACCTAGCCTTGTTTCTGATGCTATACCAAACCTCTAGCTCTAAAATAAACCTTCTCTATCTTTTTCCTAACCTAGTAACATTGCTGCACTTTACACACTGAGTGAGGCAGACAGGTCGAGAGGGAGCACACAGGGGGACCGAGGGGAGCTTAAACTGCTCCATCTCCCATCAATTAATCAAGACATAGGAGGCTGCGTCCGCTCAGCACCCTCTGGGACAAGCATCCATCACCTTGTTTATAGCCTAGAAAGGCTCCGAAACAACATCAGCATGCATGCTTACACACATACACACACACACACACACACACACACACACACACACACACACACACACACACACAGACACACACACAAACACACACTCCATTGTTGTCCTCTAACTGTCCACCAACACTACTGTCATATATTTTATTATTTTTTTATATACTTATTATTTATTATCTCTTGGTTTTAGGGTCAGAAGCTTTTGCTCTTGACCCATATCCCCTTTTGTTTCAAGGTATCACAGAAAAAAACTCTAATCACGTATCTTAACACTTATGTTGTCTTATAGTTATCCCGTTCAGACCGAAGCTTTTACATTAAAATGTTAAGTTTTCCAAGTTTTCCATTGCTATAAACTATATTGTGGTTTTAACAGCATTTCACTTTGGGCTTCTGTGAACACTCTGCACTTTGAATATCACAATGTGCAAACAGCCAGGTAATCTGGCACTCTATGTGCCGTCTCTTTGTTTAATGTGATATGTGTATTTTATTTTTCTTTGTTACTCTCACGACAGGAATTCTAACAGCTGTATTTTCCTTAATACTCTGCATGTCAGCAAGTGGCCTAAGTCCAAGTAATGAGTCACCATGAATATGTGCCAAAATAAAAGTTAAAAAGCGATGACTAAGCTACTGGAATGAACACACTCTGAATACACTGAATGCACTGATGGTGTGGCCACCTATGAAACACACAATTACAATGAATGCCATTTGATGACTGCATTAGCATTTTATATCAAAATATGTATGGCAGAGCTCCACAGGGACTGCATGCCATTCAAAAAGGGCAAATTAACATAGCACTGCTGTCACATGAAAACAATGCTGTAGTGCTGGTTTTCTTGCCCTCATCAAGCTATTTTTATATTAGGTGAATACATATTTCCACCATTTTAATTCATGTAAAGGTTGAGGAGCGTCACATTTTGGAGCTACAAACTTTGAGCCAAGAGAAGTGACGATATAACAAGACTAACACAACATGGGTTCACAATGACTGACGTCGTGCTTTCAGCAACTTTATTTTGAACAAAGATGTAATTTATTTTATTCACTCAGGCTTTTTCTCACTATTTGACTCCTCACTAAATTAAATCTACAGAGAATCTATAGAGTTAAATTTAAAAATGAATGCTTTTGAACAGTTAAACAAGACTAAGAATCTTCAGCCATGCTAGCCGCTTTGTGGCTTCACCAGTTTTTCTTTTTCTGCGTGTTAGCATGCCAATATTTTCAGCTATGCCTAACAGAAAGTACAGCTGGGGCTGATGGGAATGTTTTGAAGTTATACCGAATACCGACCAAAAGTGGTGGACTGACCGACTGAACAATCAACATTACCATCCTCAAAGCTGCGCTGCTAGCATGGTTAGCAGCAATATCTTCCTCACTGCTAGAAACTGATCAGCTAAAACATTCAAAATAAAGAAACAATAGATATGAGTATTTGATCAAATTAATTGACACCAAATGCAGTGAACTGTTACCTCCAGTTAGTGATCATTTTCAAATCACTATATTCCCTACCATAGTTGTATTATATTTTAGGGACATAAATTTAGTGGCAGTAGAAAAAATAATAATTTCGTGTGGCCATAATGAAAATGCTTACCCGCGTCTGAACCACTGAAGCTGTTGCCCTGGGACAAAGAGGAGCTGATATTGAAATAGGGCAGAGTATTGAATGCTGAACTTCTGCCTTTCGTCACAGCTGCGGTCAAATGAGAGGTGGATTATGTCACAGGACAGCAACTTGGCTGCCACTGTGCCATTTCTTGAGGCAGGATGTAACAAAAAGGCAGCGATTTAGGTCTGCAAATCCTCTCTGCATTCTTGTGAGTGCATTTATTACCTGCTATTGGTAGCATATTACAAACCTTTTTGCTTGATTGGTACATCTGTGTGTTTATTTTGTCAGTGATATTTCAGCTGATATTAGTCTTTTTAATTTTATTTTCCCATAAACATAAGCTAAAGAGATCCATGAGTGTGTGGTCTATATATTATCTTTATTATTATAGTCTCTCATCAAGCGGTCACCTCTGTACATATGGCTTGCCTTTTTTGCTGACAAAGGGCCAGTGGTCACACCCCTTGGCCCCTACTGATTCATGAAGTATCAACTACCCAGGCATGCGGTGGGATATATAAGGACTCTGTATCAAATCCCATTCATTGTGATATAATATGCAAGCCAGCAGAATGTCGACTGAGCACCATGGGGACAGAGTCACTTTGAAGCTTTGAATTGTGTGAAGTACATTGAAAGATTATTCAGAGGATGAACCGCATATGCAGTGGCAGCCAAAAACATCCTTCAAAAATAATATTAATCATACACACATTAAGACCCAGCTGGGGAACACACATTTGGGCTTGGAAACAGACATAACCTTTACTAAATGTTTTGGGATTACGGCGGTGGGCTTGACAGTAATCATGGAGTCTGTTAGAATAAGAGCCTAGAAATATTATCCCATAGATTCCTCATTCAGTTACTTTCTACATACATTCTGTGCATATTTACTCACATAACATTTAGTATTTTCTGTAATGTCAGTAGAAAGCAGTAAACCAACCGAGAAGCAATCAATGTTGCATCATCTTTTCCAGAAAGGTTGTTTGTAATAATTTGCTGGCTTTAGTCTTGCATATGTTTTTTTTCTTGTTGGTAAGGAAAAAAACAAAGCTAATTTAACTGCAGCAGATGTTACTTCAATTTTTTAGCTGTCATCACTGCACAACAATTACTGCATGAACAAATCTTGAGTAACTGATTATACTGTCTCATTGATTTGGACACATGAACACAAATGTAACCCATGTGAGACGCAAACCCTCAAGCCCGAGCTCCGGAGGCTGAGGCCTTATCTGTTATGCCACTGGGTCTTAGTGTCTGTCCTTTCACCACTTACAAACTTCTGCTGTGCTCCAACGCACAGTTTAATGTGATTCCACTGCCCATTGCTCATCATGTCTTTTTTATGTAACTCTCTCCAAATGTATTTGTCACATTTTGTGCAAAATGTATTTTCTTTTTGAGACATTATTCTGATAGCAGTTTGTTGACTGATTCTTTTGTTCAGATGAACCCTGAACACACGGGACACTGCAAGCATGGCTGCCGCTGATCTTTGCTTTTTTTTTTTCTAAAGACACAGAAATGTCACAAATGTCCTTGGAACTAAGCTGACAGGGTTAAAATAATCGTGCACTATAAATCCTACAATTTTTGATGCAATTCATTTTATGAACTGTTGAATGGATCATTTCAAACCACAAGGGTCTGCTGTCCCTTCAGAATATACATGTTTCATGTTTTGTTTTGTTTAGGTGCAAACCAAAGTGGAAATAATGCCTTATATCAGATCGGCAGATCTTTGTTTGTTTGAGAGGGTCAGTTGTAGGACACTAGAAATTCTTGCTGACATTTTGCATCTGTAATAGGAGGTGCCTCCTTGATAAACCTTTATGACATCCCCGCTCTCACCCTATCCCCTTGCAGACTCCAGCAAGTTTCTACATAGTTACTGTCCCAAAATAGCACAAAGGATTCATCCTCTCCTCTCTTATTAAAGGTAGCTATAACGATTTGCATGATGATAAAGAACCAGGGTGATCCACTTCACATCTTAGAAAAATCAGAAAATGTTATAAGAATTTTGTGATACATTTTTGAATTTATGTGGTGTGATGTCATGACGTCGGAGTAACAGTGCTTTATGAATTCCCCTCTGTTTGATGATGACTGTCTGACCTCTGACTGAAACTCCCCTTTGAATCAGTGCATTGTGAGGTGAACAAAACAAGATGTCCCTGTGATGTGACTGTGAGGCACAGTATTCATATTTTAATGTGCAGATTACAATATTCATGATTTCCCAGCACACCCTTCCATATTTTTTCTCGTGCTTTTTTAGAGTGTAGCATTTCCTCTAGTGTAGCATTTCCTCTATACTGTAGTGGGTCATACTCCTCCATCTGAAGGGCACAGTGGCCTCTGTCAGGCTATTCTGTGAAGTCAGAGGGGAGGAGTCGTTAGCTTTGGATATTAGTCTGCTGTCCATCATTCCTGCTGCACTCTGAGGTCCCCAGAGACACTGAAAGAGGGAGAGGAGGAGGCGAAGGGAGGGAAAGAAGGAGAGAAAGGAGGCGGAGGGATTGCATGTAATTGTGTGTGTGTGTGTGTGCGTGTGTGTGTGTGTGCGTGTGTGTGTGTGCGTGCGTGCGTGCGTGCGTGTGTGTGTGTGTGTGTGTGTGTGTGTGCTGTGTGTGTGTGCTGTGTGCGTGTGTGTGTGCGTTTGTGTGTGTGTGTGTGTGTGTCCATCAACCCGTAGAGGACCTCTGAAGTCCCAGACAGAGGGAGGTGTACACTGCTGCAATGCGTAAAGGCATCGCAGCTTCACACTTTCATGCAGTGAAGAGACTGACTGACTTGAAAGGCTGAATGACTTGTTGACTGACTGCATCGGGGATATATATACTGTATAATGTCCTCATGTACTGAATAGCTGATTACCTAGATGACTTTGGCTTTGGCTTTTCAGGTACATCATGGATCTCCTAACAACCACAGGTGTGTGTGTGTGTGTGTGTGTGTTTATGTGTGTGTGTGTCATACAGGTCCACAGGAAGAAGAGACCTGAATAAGACAGTGGGGGTTGTCACTTCATAAGTGTTCTATTTAAAAGTGATTCATCTGGTGAGGTTCATTCATTTAGACATGCATTTAACTGAAACATAGAAATCTGCTTCATCTTTAGCTTCTTCAGTCCCAGTGCCCGTCATTCATTTTATGTCAAATTGAGAGACTGCAATTCCAGTGCTCCCTCTCATTTCTTCTCTTTGCTCTTTCCCTCACACCTGCAAATTCCAATGAAACACAATGGTGTCCCAATACAAAACTGTGCTCCTTTGATTTAAAATTTAGTTTTTAGAAGACAAAGACAAAATGGCAAATTGATGCTCTAAAGCAGTGGTGGGAGAATAGTGGTCCATGGGCCAAATCTGGTCTGCCAATAAAAATATTTGACCCACTGACAAAAAGCTGAAATTTTCCCATTCATTGTTTACATCAAAACAACATAAATAATTAGCATAATTAAAAAAAAATACACCGCCATTAGATCCCATTAAATATGACGTCATGATATCTAATACTCCAGAGTGTCAATGGAGGCAGGAGGCTGAACAGCACATGGCTCTGATATGAAAGTCTACTAAACTTACCAGATGAATAACACGTAAATGATTTAATCCACACAAACACATTGTGTACTTTTATCCAACCATAAATGAAGCAGGTCATTTTTTGTGTTAGACTTCTTTTCAAATGCATCTTCTCATATTCACATATGAGTCATTTGAGTCACGAATGAGCATTAACCTGAGCCCTTAGTTACTAATGGGGAAAAAAAGGCATCTGCACACAGATACAATCCTAAAAATTAATATTATTCTTAAATCAGTTAAAATACATAGAGAAAAATGATGTGGTGTGTCAGCCACAGTTGAATCCGGTTGCTGGTACTAGATTATGGGAAAAGACCCAGCAGTGAGAACCATTAGTACAGCGACCAAAAGATTGTTCTTTTATGATTTAACAACCTGGATCTAATGCACGAAAAAATGTCAATTTGAATAATTTTGTGGGACCAGTTTTGCAACATCTTATCTATAACATTATAATCAATGATCTCCTTAGTGTCACCCCTATTTTTTTTTTAAAAAGAAGCTTTGCACATTCATTATCATTGTCCATCATTAGTCCACCCAAAGAAGACACAACATCAGATATTAGATTTTCTTGTGCCTTTTTCTTCACCATTAACAGAACTAGCTAAAGCCTGTAGGGAAAAACTGGCAACATATTCTCCTCCAAAAAAAACTATTGTTTCTGTGTAGTAATTTATTCTCATTTAGATGCATTTACGCCAAGAACATTTTGAAATAATGGAGGATATGTTCACATTTAGACACCCGTACTCCATCATCACCAATTTGAGCTTTATTAGGTTTTGTTTTTGTCAGCTCCTTTAGACCAGCAATTTATATGGATTGAATCATATGTTCCCATTTAAAAAATATCTTTCATGGTACAAGTGATATAATTTTTTCTGTGCATGCACAGAGGATAATATTTGTCTTTCATCCATGTGGATTTTGGTCAATGTATTAGTGTTGTTTGTGTGTTACGACCAAAAGCTAACAGAGATTAATTTACACTACATACCCGCTGTAATGCAAGTATGTTGGGTGAAAAATTAGAACTGTTATCACTCCACAACTAGCTACTGTCCATACGTACAGTTGTCACAAGGAAACTCTGTATCTCCCAAAATATCTACCTAGAAATGAGTCTTTCAAAAGGTTTAATCCATCTACAGTCTATAGATTCTTAAAACTCCAAAGCAGCATGTAGAATAATCCTTTAATTAAAACATGTAAATTACCGTTATTGGAGTTACAAGGTTTTCGCTCAAGTGGGACATCAGAGCTCACCATATTGTAGTGTCAAGAGATCATTCGCTCCCTGAGGTCCAACAGCACAACGAAGGAGTGGTGAAGGAAGCAGCTCAGTGTGACAACTGGAAAGACTCCAGTGTGAGGAGACAATGCTGGCTTGTGTATAAAAGATAGAGGATGACATAAACAAGTGTAACTGCATATGCCTAAATTGGATTTCCTCACTTGCCCTTGATAAGTGGGACAAAAGGAAAGGAAGGCTGCAGCTTGGGGACTGAGTCACAGCACGGCTACAGTGCAGCAGGTGTATGAGGACAGTAACCATTGTGCCGTCTGTCGATGGTAGTCGAAGTTTGTGTCCTAACTGTGCCATGGTGGCCCAGTCACTGGACTGTGGTGCTTGCCTGTGCTGTTCACATCTTTCAACTGCAACATGTGAGCAGTGCAAATCCTCATGCCGCTTCTGTATCTCCCCCTGTACCTGTCTGAAATAGGAATAAAATACTGCAGGAGGCTGGGCCCCCCACTCTCCTCTACAAAAACACTTGGAAAGCATCCAGAGTGGAGCGCATCGTGCCCTAGAAAGCTAGTGCAGTAGAACTGTCACGGAGCAATGCAGTGAAGAGAGGAACGTGACAGGACGGTGGGAGCTGGATTAACGCCCACCACACAACCAAATATGAACATAAAGGTAGTGCAGTAGACTGCAAGAGCAGAGATTTGGATTTCTCTGAGCAGATTTAAGACAAATTTGAATAAAACCTACAATAATGTGTGTAGCTTTGAAATAGTGTTATGCAGCTGGGACTGCTCTGCCCTAGTAACCCTCATGGGGTCAGGGAAAACTACTGTGACCGAGAACAGAATAAATTTGTCCTCTACACCTGTCTGAAGAGGGACTAAAGAATCACATTTTAAGAACGTGATTGTGGCCAAACCGTCGACAGGCAGTACATGCACTTAGTTCCCTTAATATAACTCTATTAACTGTTTTATAGAGACTTATTGGATATTTTTATTGGACAATATAAAATGCAGAGACACAGTGGAAAAATAGAGTATGTGGTTCACAATCAACAATCGATGGTTTGCCCCTTTGGCTCATCAGATTTAAGCAGCTCAAATGACAACGTCTGAGGATGTGTCACGAATTTGAAATGACGGTGTGGTCTAAGCTAGCTCACAGACTGCTGTGAATGCTTACTTTACCTTATTGTTACATAGCAATACTGCCTTCTCAGCCACCTCCCCCCGAAAAAGAGAAACAAAAGAAGCACAAAATATTGGATCAGGAACAAAGCGTCATGTTTACCTGGGGAGACAAAGTGCACTGGAGGCAGATCCTTGCAGGGCACCTCTGACAGGTTGGGCCTGACGAAACAGATGCTCCCTTCAGGTAAACGAGAGGAGGAGACTGTCTTTTACGGGGCTGCAATCATTTACACATTGGGTAACAGACAAAGGTTGTCCGTAGTTATACTCACAAGAGGAAAATATTGTGCAATAAATGATAAAAATGTGGAAATAAGACACAAGTAGCTACATTAATTGATATTTTAACAAGGTGTGTTTGCAGAAAATCTTTCTGATCAAAGGGAAGATATGGTTTTGTCTAAATTCTGGAGAGCAACTGGGAGTTTGGCAGATCCCTAACTTGAATTTTTTCATGGCTTTATAATGGACACAAATCAGACAGGACTTAAAAACACAGCTTGTTTGCACCTGTGTTAAAAGCACACTTGAAGTGTCCAACCTGGTATTGTTTGAATTGAAGTCAGAGTAGAAAAGCTGGACTGACTGCAGAGCTGAACAGACTTCTGAGTCAGGTGAGAAGAGAAAACATGACGACAAATAAGAGCCAGTGTGGAATGTCCAATCCAATCCAATCCAGCTTTATTTATAAAGCACTTTAAAAAACAACCAGAAGGTACCAAAGTGCTGTACATGATAAAATTATAAACACAAGATAAATTAAAAGACATAAAACATCAATAAAAACAGATATATAATAAGAGAAAACAATAAAATAACATAAAATAGATAGAAATAAAATCACATCTTACAGGGTGTCAAAGGCCATGGAAAAGAGATGGATCTTAAGAAGGGATTTAAAAACAGACAAGGAAGACACCTGTCTAATGTGCAGAGACAGATCGTTCCACATTTTAGGGGCTGCCATAGCGAAAGCACGGTCCCCTCTGAGCTCGCGCTTCGTTTTTGGCACCCTCAGGAGCAGCTGATCAGCTGACCTGAGAGAGTGGGTGGGTGAATATGGGTGCAGCAATTCAGAGAGTCAGGGAGGGGAGAGACCATTGAGAGATTAAAAAGCAAAAGCAAATAAAAGAATTGTAAAATGAATCCTAAAATGTATGGGCAACCAGTGAAGTGAGGCTAAAATAGGGGAAATGTGGTCATATTTGCGTGTGCCACTTAAAAGATGTGCAGCAGCATTTTGTACCATCTGGAGACGGTTGATGGAGGACCCACTAACCCCCACATAAAGTGCATTGCAGTAATCCAGCCGTGTGGTGACAAAGGCGAGGATAACTGTCTCAAAGTGCTGCTTTGAAAGAATTGGCTTTAATTTGGCCAGCTGCCTCAACTGGTAAAAACTTGACTTCGCAACTGTCTTGATCTTATTGTCAAGTCTGAGGTCAAAGTCCACCTTAACTCCCAAGTTAGTGACGTTGGATTTTAGGTATTGAGCCAAGGAACCTGGATCTAGAATGTGATGCGTGAGATATGAAACTCACCACCCCCAGCTTTTAGAGTGCCTACTGTGTGTGTGTGTGTGTGTGTGTGTGTGTGTGTGTGTGTGTGTGTGTGTGAGAGAGAGTATCTGTGTATTTGGGTATGTGTCTCTATGCGTATATGTGTATATGTGTATGCACTCTCATGAGCATTGGAGCATCAAAGAAACAGCCTACAAGTGAGACAGAGCACAGAAACGAGACAGAGGAGTATGTGTGTCTGTGTGTATTTGTGGGCTGTTTTGTGAAGTCATCCTAATTAATAGCCGAGAGTGTTTGGCTGAAAGCGGTGTTACTTAAATTAGAAATCCCTCTGATGTCCAACTTGGCAGGGTAAACTAGCCACATTAGCACACATGTTCCTGAGAGTTATCATCATCATAATAATAATAATAATAATAAAGATAATATGTTAAATATCTTTGTACAGTGCTTTCCTAAACAGCTACAGCTACAAAGTACTATTCACGAAAAGAATAATCTATCTGTCTGTTTACGGCCTTTAAGTAATAGTGAACTTCAATCACACTGACAGAGACTCTGCATCAGCAATACAGGGAATTGGAGCAGGTAATAGTGTGTGTGTGTGTGTGTGTGTGTGTGTGTGTGTGTGTGTACTAGTAGTGATGTTTAAAGGAGGTCTTGGTGCAGTGATCAATACACTATGGGTCATAGTTAGTAGTTTTATGAGCTACTCATCCTATTGCCTTTTATTTTATGTGTCAGTCACCAAATGCCCCTACACCACCACCACCCTCCCCCCACACCTCTTTCCTTTGTCTCATAATCCTACACACACACACACACACACACACACACACACACACACACACACACACACACACACACATTCCATCCATCCATTTGGAAATAAAGATTGCGCTGACTGAGCAGCCTTACAGTAACCACCCATGGCTCACGTCCAATGAGAAAAGGTGTGTCCGTGTGTGTGTGTGCCGTTCCCCCATATGTCCATTGCCATAGGATGAAAGGGAGTGAGTGAGTGAAAGTTTTTATTCCTACACTTGGCATTTTCAGATAATTCTGTGGAACGTCAAACTGAAACATCAATAAAATGTCTTATTTTTTTATTTTATTTTTTAGTTTACAGAAATACTATATCTGATCAAACTGTGGCTGGATAGAGATCGTTACAAAAAGAAAACATTTAAATTTGGGCAAAGGGACGTGGAAGCTAAAATCAATAGAAAGTTTAGTTGTTACTTAGACCTTTTCTACTCACAAGAGGATTTTAGCATGGTGTATTTTTTTGATCATCCTTTTAAATGGTGTGGTGTAGCATCTTACTTTTAATACTTTAAAGGAGCTATTTGTAAGTTTTGCTATAGTTGCATAGCCAACATTTACATCAACAGCTGCTTACTCACCAGTCTGGAGGGAAGGGTGCAAGTTCAGCATCAAACTTCATTACTTTACTCGCCAAGAGCTGTCTCCAGTGATGGAAAGCAACGATCTTGTTTTCCCTCTATATACTTCTACAGCTTTCTTTCCTCTACGGAAGTTAGCATGCTAACCAGTTAGCCCCGGACCAGTCGGACTGTCTCAATGCTTTCCGTTACCGAGTCACTGTCGGGTCCAGGCTGCCCTGAAGAAGTAGCGAGGCCCAAACAGCATATTATAACCTCTTTTACTGTAAATGCAATGATTGGCTGAAGTACCTTTTGCAAGACTGGTGAATAAACAGCTGTTAATGCTAAAGCTGGCTATGTAGCTACAGCAAAACTAACAAATAGCTCATTGAAGTATATTTTGATGACAATATGTCACAGTCCATTTACTCAAGTAGAAGAAAGTACGATTTTGAATGCAGGACTTTTGCTTGTCATGGAGTATTCTTAAATATGGAGTATGGAGTACTGTGGTCTTACTATTACTTACAGTAAGTAGGTATCTGAGTACTTCCACCACTGAGGATGGCAGATGGTCAAAGATGGTGGTTGAATGGACTGATGGAAAAGTCTCTGCGTTACACAAGAAGCATATTGGACACATGGGAAACAGGAAGCAGTGGGGTTTATGGGAATTATGGCTTTAATTTTAAATTTTTTGAAAAGAACCTTTAATGATATATTTTAATGCTTTAATGGAAATTAGTAAAACGCACTCACACTTGCTGACAGACACAAGACACAGGCCACCCACAGTCTCTCTCTGTCTCTCCTTTAAAACTCTGTAAAATGACTCCATTCTTCAAGAAGAGCACAAATCAGTGTTCATTGATTATGTTTTCTGTCTTGTCCTCGAGAGAGAGAGAGAGACACACACACACACACACACACACACACACACACACACACAAACTGCTGATGGAGCGAGCTTTCCAGTGCAGCGGAGATCTGTGAATACATTATATAGTATGTACACTCAGAGAGGCCATGCATATTTGATGGCTATAAAAAGGTAAGGTTGGGGGAGAGTCATGTTCGCTCTGCCCACTCTCTAAGTACAGCACACTTTCTACCTTACAAAATTATGCTTCATTATTCAGAAAAGCACATAGATTTGTAATCACAAACAGCATAGTGGGAATTTTCAATTGCTCTATTAGAAAACCATATTCGTCTTTTGTGTCAGCAGCCCTGCTTATCACCTTTAGATTACACTTGTCTGTGCGTCTGATTTCTTTTCTTTTTGCTCTCATTCAAAGTTTCACCATCAAATATCTGCAACTACAACAGCGTGTACTATTGCGTCAGTTTTAGAGCTATTCAATGAATGTCTGGGCTAAAAGCATTTTCCTCCTGTGAATTACTCTGTTTGCTCCGGCTGAAAACGCCCATACAGCCTCTCTCTGCTTTACATGTGACTTTGCAGATATGATGTGTGTCCTTGAAAGAGACCTTGGCTTGCATTGCAGTCATGATGATGGCAATGAAACAAGCTCTCTGGCTATGCTGCTGCCCCTCAGTGGACAGTATAGAAAAGTGCATCTGATTAAAAGAGATATTTGCACGGCATGATGGAACTAGTTTGGTCATATGGGTGGAGGGAATTCCCAGAGTGACTACGTATAATTATAGTCTGAGATGTAAATCATTCATGAACATTTTTTTTTCTCTTTGAATGACCAAGTCACTCCACTCTGCGTTGAAAAAACTACTCTGAATAATGGAAAGAAATCATAGAGATAACATATACGTGACAATAACAATAGAGAGGTGAAACATTATGTTAGAATTAGATTTAAAATGCTAATTCTAGCTCAGTTTCATATCTTTTTAACTCTCACAGTCTGGTTCTCATTCTTGCACTGAGCTATTGGAGCAGAGACTGAAAGGACAAATACATTTAATTTGTTGTCTGATGGAGAATGCTGTGAATAAACTCGTCATCAAAACATTGTTTTTCAGAAACTGCTGGTTATAATTTTTTGTGTTTTTTATCATGTAAATATGACCAATTCCATGTTCCATGCCAAAATATTCTTCCCAAAAGTATTGTGCCCCCCCCCCCAAAACTGTAAAAAGTACAGTGTCTGAAACAGGCCAATATAAATGTTACTGTGAATAATAATTTCCTCATACCAGCAAACTGCACAGTGTTGCTCCCACCCGAATGCCAAACCGTCCCAAAAGTGTCAACAGCTTATAGGAACAAAAGATACTCTGTTCTTATGTGCAGTCTGTCCTACTTTCCTTAGTGTTTTTCAACTTATCACTCCCCCCATGAGGGATCATTAAAGTTTATTCTCTAATCTAAATGGATTCAATCAGATACAGGAAGCAGTCACAGCCCTGCTACGTCAGGGTGTCAATGTGGAGCTGCTATTCACCTCTCAAAATGCCTGATGGTGTGTGAGAACATGTTATTAATGTAAAAGGAGATCAGCAGAAGAGATATAATATACACACTGTCCCAATATCATCTACTGTAGCATCGCTGAATGTCAGCCAGCGTAACCTGATTGCTCCTCCTGATGTTTATCTTGGTGAATAAGATGCTGAAAAAGAAATAAAAGAAACAATGTCAACAATTCTCCTTTGAAAAAGAAAGACAAACAGATTACATGGCCCTCCTGTATTGGCAGATCTTTCCAATGAGTCTCCCCCTTCGTTTTGTCCTCATCAGTGATGCAGCAGGAATGTGTTAAAAAAGAGGTGAGCAGAGAAAGAGAAATGGACAGACCATTAAAAGGAGGTGAGATAAGGTGATGCTGAGCGGTAGCAATTGATAATCTGTGTGTCCAGATAGGATTTTCTTTATCTACTGTGTTGGTTTGTAGTTTCTCAGCTTCAGCCAGGGGAAATCCTGCTTGTTATCGCACACAACTGCAGTAATAAGATGCTCTCTGCACCTTCACCTGGCTGAGTGAAAAACATTACAACTGGGGTATTCTTTATCCATGCTCTGTGTGTGTGTGTGTGTGTGTGTGTGTGTGTGTGTGTGTGGAAGAAAGAGAGATGCCTTGTGGTTATCCTGCATCACATGAGCATGATTATACAGCAGGGAGGGGTGCTGAGATCTGCTGAAGAGTTTGCATTTATACTTGGGATTAATGGCACATGGTAACATTAGGTATTCGATGTAACTTATTCTATTTGGGTTAAAAATTGACATTGGAGTTTTTATCATTGTAGTGGAAAGAACAAGTAAACACTGAGAGAAGTCATTTTGGAGCCTTATCAGAAAAGGAAAAAAAAATGTTCAATTTTGAGAGTGAGTTCAGGGTTTTATAACTCAGCGACTCAATCATCACTCAGTCAGCACCAGAAGAAAATCTTTCACTAGAGGAACTTCACAACAGGTTAGATTAAATCAAATTGGCAGAAAACCAAAAACTCACTATAACACCTTCATGATGTGGACTATAAAAGAGGAAGCATGACCTGAATGGCAGCTCTCGTTCTGCTTCTGCACAAAGAAAAAAACCACATGAAAGTCACAAGTTGTAAACTCTTGAGTTTTGTGCACGCATGTCACACATTTTCAAGCCAGCCCTCTTTCTTCCTCTTTATACTCACTCCTGCATCATTTTTACAGCAGATATCGCTCTATGTTCAATGGTTATGTAAAATCATTGTAACGTATTCAAATGTCCATATTTACACATTTTTAATTAATTTTTTTATCTCTGACATTGACATGAAATATCCTCATATTAAATCACATGAGTTTTATGGCTTATATATCATATAATACATCATCTTTTTTGTTTGTTTTTTAGCATTACTTACAGTGATCATATAAGTTATCCAAGCTTTGACACATGTTAAGTGTGTGGAATTTTCTAAACTCTGGTTGGACTTGCTGAATTTTCCCATATACAGACTACCAACTAGGAAGAGCAAACCAGATACTGTGACTGCAGTGGAGTGCATCCCATTCAGTGCAGCAAAGCCCCCTGGATACGTTTTCTCTTTTAGTGCATCAAAATGGATCAGTTCCTTCTCTGTCCCTCCACAGCTGCTAGAAAACGGATGCCATGGATGTTGCCAGAAGGGAGGGTCATGCTTCATTCATGTAGATTACATTGCGATTACATCGAGAGAATTTTACACTTTCACATTTGCAGGGTAGAACAGGTGGAAGGAATAAGCTCATGGAGGACAGTACAGCACAATACAATCAAGTACTAGCTTACACCAAGTATCAAATAAACAAAAACTGAATTGTCCAGGAAGGGAAATTAATATTTCACCTCATCACAGCAACACTAAGTGTTAGGGAGGAATCTTATCATCGGGGGTCGAGGTATTTCAGTGAAGAAAGAGCGCTGGAGCCCAGGATGTCTTACACTGAAGCTGTTTATTGAAGCTTGATCAAAGAGAAAGGAGGAATGATCAATACACATTTCTGTGCATGATGTCACCTCAATTCTGAAGAAAGAAACCCTGTGGCTGGTCTTTATGCAGTTCCAAAGATTACAATAGATAGCTTACACCCCATATATGGAAGAGGGAGAAGAGGGATGTGTGAACTTTCTATTGGTCCATTAGCCATAAACAAGGAAACATGATTTACACACACACAGGTGCTGATCTCAGAACACCAAGCCTTGTTACTGATCGTCCAAGGCCTTCTGTTATCAATCATGGCACCAGCAATATCAACATAAAACCACAGCTGTGTCTGGAGCGCCTGAGCATCTCCTCCTGTAAGATTTAATGCAGTAGCTGTGGCACTGTGACCTAGGGCCTTATACTGACCTTTCACCCTGAGTCATTCACTCACTGTGGACATACAGAATATTCCCTCACACTAAGAATATGTACTTTATATGTATCAGGACAGGAAATTGGAAAAAACAGCAATGAACTACAGCAGAATGTAAGAAACTAATTATACATACCTGTCATGACTACCATCACATAGGTAGTAGCCTAATGCATCTGTCCTCAGGAGGGATACTACAGGAATGCTAGTACTGTAATATAAATTGTTTTTATTAAAGAATCAGGGAGTTATATTTGTTTCAAGATACTTTTTAAAAACAATTATTTTATACAGTATTATATTATAAAATCTAATCAGGTCATCTGCTTTATCGAGGGAAACTATGGTGTATGATGTTTTTGTAAGTGTACAGCCAGAGACAGCCAACAGCAGTCCTGCGGTGCAAACTCGCTGTTAAAAGCTGTGGCCCAGGCCAAGAGTATCCCTTCACTTAACACACAAATGCACATGCACACACGCACGCACGCATGCACGCACACACGCACGCACACACACACACGCACGCACACACACACACACACACACACACACAAACATAAATAGCAGTCTTTTGTGATATCTCAGGGTTGAGTGGAAGGAGGAGAGAACAGAGGGGGAGGTAAAGTAAGTGCATTGCAGTGTCTGTACACGTCCTACTGCGTCATACACACACACACACACACACACACACACACTTACACTCTCTCTCTCTCTCTCTCCCTCTCTCTTTCTTTGACTGTGACTCATCCCCCAGGCCACTCCCCCCTCTTACCCCATCCCTGTTCATCCTCCACACACCTAACAAGTGATCTGTCAACACTCTATTATCTGATCCTTTCCCTCTTTCTTTCTTTCTTTCTTTCTTTCTTTCTTGCTTTCTTTCTTTCTTCAGCCCACAATCCTTCTACAAACTTTCTGTTAATTCTTTCCTAACTTTTCTTTTTTTCTTCAGGCAAATCCCAACCCAAATCCCAAACCTTCTCCATCCAGCTCCCTCTAAGGACTCCTCCAAACCACCATGATGCTGTCAGTTCTTATGCAACCCCAGTCCTGGTTGTGGGGGGGAAATAGCCCTGCAATGCAGCACAGTTATAAAATAGCAGTAGGCATTCTGGGGGCTGCAGCTGAGACAAAACCCTGCCACTTCTACCACTGCTGTGTGGTTACAGTGCTCTGAACTCGTGCTGCTGTGATACTGTCTTTAGCCTTAATTTATTTGTTCCTCTGTGACAGACTGAGGTCGTATTCAGAATGAAAGTATTAATACATTTTCTTCAAGGTCAAATTAGTATAACCTTCTGGCAGGATTGTTTTCAGACACACTACATCATATGTTCATATGTTCAGACCATACCCAGTTACACTGCAATAGACACATCACTCAATTTATTAACACTCAAAAATTGAGAGCATTTACTTTTACATAAAATAATATTGTAGCCACAGCTAACATCTATTAACAGTACTTAACATTAGATACTTATTTACAAATCTGTCCAGCATGAAAGTGTAAATATAGTGATTTGCTCATATACAGTGAGGTCAAAGAGTCTGAGCTGACAATTTGCTATTCACTTGAATGGGAATGCGGATTTCCGTTATATTCGGCGTTGTTGCCAGGTTTCATGACGTAACTGAGCGCTGGCGTAAAGGAGCATTAAGTTTGCCAAGATACGGCAATACCACTTCCGTTTAGCGTTCAAGAAAATAAGAGCTTGATTGACGATTCTACATTACCAAACTTCCAATATGTAATTATCTCAACAAGGAAGAATTGTATTTACTCTGTACTTCTGCTATTCATTTGTACAGTTGCTCGTTTTGGTTCTTGAGTTACAGTTCTAGAGAGATGACAACTTGAAATCGCTTTGCTATCTCAGTGGGCCTCAGTTTGGGTTCTCAGGTTACATGCCCAAAAGCTCTGGCGTTTAGATCCACATATGTGCTCAGAGACTGATTTACACTTGCTTGGTGGTACTAAGCAGTAATAGAGCAATATTCATACCCTATTATTTAGTACAAGTTGATATATGGCAGTAGAAATATACTCTAGGGCAAGTAGGCTACAAGTCTAACATTCAAACTGTTACTTATAACTGAAAAAATAGAAGTTTACTTAAAATATCCAACAGTAGTTGTTCTGCAGAATGGCCCCTTGTAGAGTCTTACCTTATTGTTATATATATTACAGCCTATTATATTTTTTGTATTGTATTGTTAACCTAGCATGTTAATAACTGTAACTACCAGGGCTAATTTTCTTCATACTGTGCAGTGTTTTATCAACTGTGCATCTTTTATTTTTCATTTTATTTTTTTGTAGTATGTCTTGTATGTAAAACCTGAGTCTTTAAAATTACTAATGCTTATGCTAGCAAATGTAGCATTTTCCATTTTTGGTTTTATTATGAAGCAAAAGCACGTACATCCGGCGGTCCTCCTAATACTTGACGGTGCTCACTGCTATAGTGTGAGCCCCCAGATGCCCTAGAAGTGGACTGATAACGACTGTAAACCCAAAGCAGAAGAGAAAGAGGTGGATGTATCCATCGATGGTTTCATCATAGAGCACAGCGTCTGGATAATTCAAGGTAACAGTTATTACGTGGGAGTCCGCAACAGTGTTTGTATAATGACGACCAAAGAGTGGCTGAGAACTTGGGCTAACTTGACTGTTTTGGTTGGCATTCACCGGCTAACGTTAGCTAACTTCACAACGCTGCGAGACATTTCAGTCAGTGTGTGTGTGAAGGGGACCTGGGCAACGTGTCCCAAACTCTAGCGATGATGATTTGATGGTATTAATTCGTGTTCTTGTTTGCTAACAGGATAGTAGATCCTAACATAACATAATTGTAATCTTAGCTAAAGTCAGAGCTTTGTTCGACTGTGGATAACGTTCATTTGGACACAGAGATAAAAAATGCCAAAATAAGAAAAATTAAGTCGGCGTGATGCTGTGTCCCTGTGCTTGTCTGAAATTGCTCACACTTAATCTGAATTTAAGGATGGAATTTGGATCAAACTGGTCGCAAAATGAATTTTTAAGTAACAAACTTTTCTGGCCGCACTAAAAGATGCCTTTGTGTTGTAGCCACCGAATTACGAGGGAGTTTGTTTACATGTATTTTAAAATACATTAGTTATATTACATTTAGTTAGCTAGCTAACTACCCAAATGCTAAATAATGCACACTGTCTTGCTTAACGTAATATTACAACGTTAGTTTGTCACATTTGTCGAAAACCTTACCAAAAAAACCATTACTCTCTCCACAGAATGTGGAGATGCGTTGTGCTAATCAGACAGTTGCAACGCGCCTGTACAACCAGGCCACATCATCATCGTTCTCAGTTAAACCAGTACAATGCAACATAGATCAGTTATTTCATCTTAATTGAACCAGCGAGTTTGAAGGAGAGACCCAGGCGGTTTCTCACGTCCAAATATTTAGATAAGCAGCTGCACCTAAAAGACACTAGTCACGGAAATAAAGTTAGTGTTTGCTTCCTTCTAAAGTTGACATTATGCCAACATTAACGAAGATACTACACACTGTTCTTTCAGACTTTTGGGTTTGGGGACTACAACGACTTAGTTATTTGGTAAGCCATTTTTTTTTTTTTTTTAGCACCTCCTAATAACAAGGCAATATTAAGGACATTAAAGTAGTAAAGGCATTAAGAAAAGATGTAAAACAAGAAACAAGGCAAAACTGAAAGACATAGGTAGGACCCAACCCATATCAGAGTAGCAGACCAGAAAGACAATGTAAAGCCTAATTATATGTTGGGTAGCTGTTCCTTACAAGGCTGCTTGGAGAGCTTTGTGCTTGGACCTCACATATTGGTGAACAAGTAAGTAAGTCTTAGAGTCTTTATAATTTTACGATTATCCTGCAAAGAAGCAGATTGAGTGCACAGTTCATGGCCCATTGCTTTGTTTGCCTCATTGGAGTGGGTTGTGTACCCAGTCAATGTTCCATTTTGCAGCTAGCATGTTGACGTGGTACACACATTGCCCTTCCTTTATGTAAAAAACAGACATATATATATATATATATATACAGGTGCAAACATTCACTTGATGTTATGTGTATGTCAGTGTGTCTGTGTTATAGTACTGTATGTTTGGCAGCAATATCCACTAGACCAGAGCATCTCCACTGCCCCTCATTAGTTAGGATTAAGGCTGTAATTTAAGATTGTTTTCATTTTTTATTAATCTTCCAATCACAGTTTTCTGAAAACCCAAGACAACATTTTCAGAGCAGCATTCCAAAACCCTAAGATATTCAATTAACTGTCATATACTGTAAGACAAAGAAAAGCAGCAGTTTCTCACATCTAAGAGGTGTAACAAGGTAATACTTGTCTTTTTTGCTTGGAAATTGACCTCACAATTAATTATATATATATATAGATAGATATAGATATAAAATATTTACAATTAATTTTCTGTCAATCAGCTATTCACATAATTGTTTCAGCTTTAGTTAGAATCCATCAGATATTATGATTTTTTCCCCAAGGGAATTAATAAATTGAGTAATTAATTAATTAAGTAATTAATTTAATTGAATTAACTAATCACAGACATCAGTGGAATTTACCCATTGAGTCTAGCTATATTTCCATTCAACTATTTAAATGAACTGCAGTTACATTTCAACAGATAAATGCATTTACAACAATAGAAACAGACAATGGCACCCTCAAGGAAGCCGCATAGCAATTAGAATGGATGAGAGGCTTGCAGCTTTACTTCAAAGTGACTGTAAACTTCACACCCTAAGGGCAACTCTCAAGGATCCTGACTGTTTAACACAACTGTTCCAGCAGAAAGAATTTCCCTTCGGTCATGGAAATAGTCTTCGTACTTTCAAGGCCTTCACGGCTGTACTTTTTTGTAGTTTTCATTACGGTGAATTTCTGTGGGATTTTCTCTTGCCTTTTTTAATTTTTTTTCTTTGAAATGAATTCATTTTGGAAAAGAATATGGCAAAGTTACCTTGAACTCTTTGGACAAATAGAGGAAAGCAGAAGCCTGCAGGTCCCTGAACTTCTTAAATAAACAGAGAACCCTTTATAAATAAATTACACTCCTGTGAATCAGATGTGGCAGATTATGTTAGCAGCATTTTTTTTTTTATGGCTTTATTTTAATGGACCTCTGCCAACATCTATGTCTGATCAAGGCGTTACAGTGCATCCTGTTACTAAAGGAAAGACCAGAGTTCAACTGTGACTCTGTTTAGGTTTGTCTGTATGGGAGTCTGGTGGGAATGTGAAAGTATAGACAGAAGCCGTTTTCAGATATGAACTATGTACACTGTCCAGAGTTGCCTTCTCACACATGCAGCGCACAACTGGATCTCATCCATGTCAGACACTTTCTCAACTACTTGAAATACTTGACGAGGGGTGGCGGCTGTGTAAAGCATGCAGGAATAATGATAAAAACGTCATCAACATGACCACTGGCTCGCTGTTATTTATCTGGACATTAACCCGCTCTATTCACACATCGGCTCACTCAGACATTACATGGACTTTGCACTGGGGAACAGGCAGGGTAAAGTCCCTTCAATGTCCTGTTCAGCTGACTTGTACACTTGAGGACACATCCTCCAGGTAATGTCTGGAAAGTTCAGGGTCGCAGTTCATGTGTGAAAACGGCTATAGAGACTAACTGGGATGATTAACAAAACTAACACTCAGCCTATAAATGTATGTGGTAGAGAAGATTTGCATGATCAACGTGCTTCATCAGGATTTTAAAAAGATATGAAAAGACTAGTACTTAAATAAGAGACTACCTTAATTCATGTGTGAATGAACAATATGTATGTTTAATATATTACAGTAATATAATAAAGTATGTAAATCAGTGTGTTAATTAGTACAGGACAAACATCATAATTGCATTTCTTTATCAAGCACAAAAAGTAGCAGTTGGAAAAAGAATATCGAGAAGGGAAAAATTTAATAAAAATACTGAACTAGATGTTTTTCACTACCCTATGAAAAGCCCACACTTCATACATTGCATGTTTACACAACCAAAAGATGCTGAATGAAAAAAATTGAGCTATTCATATTTAATTAATCCTGGCCCTGTATGGAGCACACAGTTTATTAAGAATGCCTGACATTAATGCGAGCCCGCTAAGTAATGCATTATTAAGAACCCAGGAGCCCAGCTGCTATTGTAACCAATGTGGAGATACAGCGTATGCAGAATAACACAACTACAGCTAACATAATGAACAGAGCACATAGCCACAGGTTTTAGAGCCATCTTAGAAGATTAGAAGGCTATGTTAATATACTTTCACTTACTGAAGTCTTTGATGGAAATTTGTGGATAGTGGAATTATCCTTTATAAAGTGTGTTGGCGCATGTGGTGCATCTGCCACATCTATAATCACCCTGAGTGTTGAGCTAAGGCTTAGGCCATGTTGTGATTCACTTTAGCCTTAGGTGAGAAAATGCTGCTCTCCCATTCACTTGAATGGGTCCAATCTGTCCAACGCAGGTGATTCTGGCAAAAACTAAAAAAAAAAGATATACAATGAAAGGGTGTCTGGCAAAAATGTTGAACCTGAGAGTGGTGTTAATTCAGCTCAGCAATGTCATCAATTTATGTTAATTCTTCCCATGTTATTTCTTTACCTACACTATTGTCTTTATTTCTTGGTTTGCGTTTGGCACTGTTTTGTCACATAGGAAAAATGGTGCAGATAGGGACTTGAGGACTTCCCAAACATTGATTGGAGATAGGGGTATTATACTACAAAGGATATGTGTGTGAAGAGTGAATTCCAGCAGCTCTGGAGACATTTATTTTTACAATTTGTGCCATGTTGTCCTAGTGTTGCTCTGAGCAACCTAAAATATAGCATTATCATTTCTTACAGTCTTCTTGATTTTATTTGCATCTAATTCTAATGAGCATCACCTTCACTGTTTCTGGATGTTCACAAGAAAAATGCAAAAAATCAATATTATTATTATTTTTTGTAATTATTTTATGCTTTTATAACCTTCAAATGCTTTGCATCACAGTTATTCCTTCACACAGATATGAAAGAATCTGTTTCCTGTAACTTTGAGTTTCTCACCTCCTCTGAAACTGAATTTTGGTGTGGTAGAAGACGAGGCAATACCTGCTAAGTATTTTCTGAATCCCAGCAAGTTTCATATAAAGCATATTGTTTCTGACATTTGTCATTTTATATGTTTATTATATATATATATATATATATATATATATATATATACACATATGTAAAATATGTTATAGTATAGCTACTGCTCAGACTGCTACAGCTACTGCTGCATATCTGGCAGGATGTCACATGTTCTTTCTTTCGTCTACTCGGCGACAGTATGCTTTAAGCCTAAACAGCCCAACCTCGATCTCGCGCAGCTCCTCCCCCCAGCTGTATGTCTGTGTCACCCTACCGCTATCTCTTCTTTTCTTCCTTCCTCTTGCCGCTTGATGGATCATGCATGCCCTCTCTTTGTTGTGGCTGGGCTAAAGAGAAAAATTTGAAGGAAAAAAAAAAAAAAAAAAAAAAGGAGGATTGGAAAAAGATCAGAGGCTATCCACAGAGGCGTGGGATGGAAAAGCATACGGGTTCTTTGTGTACAAACCCTCATGTGAGTCAGATGGCTTTTTTTCTCTTCCCTCACTATTTTTTGCCGTTATTTTCTTATCATTCTCTTCCTCCTCACTGTCCATCCTCCCTGTCTTTATTCTGTATGTTCGGTATCTCTGCCTCCATTGCCATGTTATCCCTGCCTTTGCTTTCTGCATGCGTACCTACCCCCATACCATAACGCTGGCTGCTGATGCTGTGTTATCATGCTTGAGTAGATGTCACGGTGTGCTGAATGAGATTTGGGGTAAATCACAGGATTCAGTCCAAAAGGTGTTTTTTTGTGTGTGACCTGACACATGAACATTGGAAAAAGGAACAACAGCAAAAAATGAGAATTGCTTTGACGTGACACAGATATGATAGACTCAGATAAGTTAGCATTCACGTGGTGATGTTACATTTTTAAAGGTCTGGTACCCTGTGTTCATAGTAGAATGCATTTGAACTTTGTTGTTTTGTCATGTTTAATAAGATGCTGTCCAATTGGTGTCCTAACCCTCCTGTACCTGGTTTATGATTTCGTATGTCTGATTATAATTGGGATAATCAGCAAACTTAAGGTGATGATGAGGAAGATGATTAACAACATTAACATTCAAGACGAATATAATGATTTAACTGAACTAAAACTAAACAGCAGCACTTCAGGGGCACTCAGTGAATGGAAAGAAGACAATTTGTATAACCAAAAAAAACTAACTACATCTCCTCAAAGGTGTGTGAATGGCAGAGATGTAAGTCAGTTTTTAAGTAGTGTACAGGATTTAGTGGCATCTAGCGGTAGGGCTGTGCAATCTGACAGTCTTATATTGTGATCTTATTTTGGCATATGATCTTTTTTTCAGATGAATTGTGTAGATCGTCATCTAAATAAAGGTCCTATATTTATATATTTTATTGCAAAAGCCTAGCCTGATAATTTCAGTTGGTGACAGCAGTCCTTGTTCTGGTCCGGGGCCTTGGTGAGCTCGGTGTAGCAACTCATGTACCAGCTCTCCACCTGAGAACAAGGAAAACCTTCACCAGCGATGGAAAGATACTTGCTGTCAAGACTTTCACAATAAAATCAGATCGGAAACAGACCTGCTCCGTATGTAGATATGAAGTGTTCATTCCATAGAATGGAATATTGAACACGAATTGCACCAATACCTCTAGTTTGGCATCTGCATTAATACATCAAATTTGTATCTATTAAGATGACAGAAAATACACTGTAAAATGTAAATTTTGTCCGACTTAAGTATTGATTAAATTGGGCTTAAGAAATGATATTGATTTACAGTGACATTAATATTTTTTTGTATGCAACTGGTTAGTTAATGAGAAATACAGTGGCAAGAAAAAGTATGTGAACCTTTTGGAATGTCATGGTTTTCTGAATAAGTTTGTCATAAAATCTGATCTGATCTTCATATAAGTCAAGGGTATTGACAAATATAATGTGTTTAAAATAACACAAGAAAAAATCTGATCTTTCATGTCTTTATTGAACACACTCATTCAACATTCAAAATGGCAGTGGAAAAAGTAAGTGAACCCTTAGAATTAATAACTGGTTGACCCCCCCTTAGCAGCAATAACCTCAACCAGGCGCTTCCTGTAGCTCTGGATCAGAACTGCACATCGTTGAGGAGGAATTTTTGCCCATTCTTCCTGGCAGAACTGCTTAAGCTCTGCCATATTCTTTGGACGTCTCATGTGTATGGCTCTCTTCAAGTCAATCCATAGCATATCTATTGGGTTGAGGTCTGGGCTCTGACTTGGCCACTCCAAAAGGCGGATTTTGTTTTTCTGGAACCATTCTGTTGTGGACATGCTCCGGTGTTTTGGGTTGTTGTCCTGTTGCATCATCCACCTTCTACAGAGTTTCAGCTGATGTTCAGACAGTCTTAGATTATCCTGAAGAATTCTCTGATAAACTTGGGAATTCATCTTCCCCTCAATGATTGCAAGCTGGCCAGGCCGTGATGCAGCAAAGCAGGCCCAAATCATGAGGCTTCCTCCACCATACTTTACGGTTGGGATGATGTTTTCATGACATATATATATGATATGCCGTGCCCTTTCTACGCCAGGTGTAGTGCTGGGTGTTTTTTCCAAATAGTTCAATCTTAGTTTCATCAGTCCACAAAACATTTTGCCAATACCGCTGTGGAGTGTCAATGTGCTCTTTTGCAAACTTCAGGCGTGCAGCAATGTTCTTTTTAGTAAGCAGTGGCTTCCTTCGTGGTGTCCTGCCGTAGATACCCTGCTTGTTCAATGTTTCAATGATGTCAGCCAGTTCCAATGATGCCTTCAAATTTTTGGCTGTCATTCGCGGTTGTTTCTTTACCTCACTGATGAGTCTTCTTTGTGCTCTTGGTGTCATTTTGACTGGGCATCCACTTCTTGGTAGAGTAGCAACAGACCCAAAGTGTCTCCATTTGTAGATTGTTTGCCTAACTGTAGACTGGTGAATTTCTAAAGTCTTTGAAATCATTTTGTAACCCTTGCCAGCTTCATGTAAATCAACAATTCTTCATCGTAAATCCTCTGAAAGCTCTTTTTGGCGAGGCATGGCTCACATAAACGTGTTCTTCTTTTGCAAAACAAACTCCAAAAGTTTGAGGGGTTTTTATCAGTCAAAGTAGCTTTAGTCCACACTCCCAAACTCATTGTCTTAACGAGACTCCAGGTATGCTAAAACTTGACACCAATTAGCTTTTTTGAGGTCATTAATTCAAGGGTTCACATACTTTTTCCATAAGCACTATGAGGATTTTTTGGTTATTCTCAATAAAGACATGAAAGATCAATTTTTTTTTTTTTTTGTGGTATTATTTAAGACACATTATATTTGTCAATACCCTTGACTTCGATGAATATCAGATCAGATTTTATGACAAATTTATCAGAGCATATTAGCGAAATGGACAGGTCTTTTCTGGGCTTCTCCATCGCTGAGTGTAGCAAATGAAGCTATTATTCTTGGTTTTACATTACATTTATGAACACTATTTGCTGTAGAGAGGGGATACTCTTTTCTTGGATTAATCAAGGTGAATATATTTTGAGTATTTTAAAAATAGACAATTACTGTTCCCTGAAGTACTTTCATACAAATTACAAAAAATACGAATGCAATACATATCTAGAATGCATGTAAGACAGTTACTGCCTACATCTGATTGTAAATTTACCAACATGAGCATTTAAAATTATTGGGGAATAGCAGTCAGCTTTTATCAGGGTTTCTGCCAGTGTCCAAGAAGCCTGGCAGCCCACCCGGCTTAAGTGTTGGGGTATTTGGGGTGGATCAGTTGGAAACCTAGATATAATGGTTGAGAAGCTCACCAGCGTCATCTGTTGGTTATGAGGCTTTGCTGATTGCTCATATTTGGGTTGTCCTCGGTAATGCTGTTAAAACAAGAACAGCCACAGTCTGAATGGCCTTTGGGAATCCCAGGACAAATCCTGGTGACAAAGTCGATGTAGAGAGGCAGTTGTGGTGAATAAATCGGTCAAGCTGGTGTTCAATTCCAATGCGAAACCAAAAGCTGATACTTACTAATTTCTAGACTTAGTTTACTTATTCATCTTGTTTTTTATGTTCAGTTTTCAGTTGCAGTTTGGTTAGCCTTAGGCACCAAAGTTATTTGGTTAGGTTTAGGAAAAGATCATGGTTTGGATTAAAATAGACGTTAACGCTAAATGTTTTAAAAAGCTTTTCTGCCAAAACTTCTCTAATGTGACTCATTGAAGTGGTCCAGTTGAGCCTAAAGCCCATGTGTAAATAGCCAAAATGGCTATTTAGCCATAGCATCTGCCAAAAATCACCACATAAGCAGACAAGTGTAAGACTTAACACTTCAGCCAGTGATATAGATAACCATTAAAAGAATGCTGAGATTTAGTTGTCTGACAAATCTTAAATTTAGATTTAGATCTAATTTACCCAAAAAATAATACACCTTTGGTTTGGCAGAGCACGATCCTTGCCTTATTAATGAGTCTGGCTATTGCTTAACCAATCATATAGTAACCCACTGTAGTGTCATGTCAGAGCCTGTTCTTGGTACTTTAACAGCTAAGTTATTATGTAAGATTATGTAAGATTTTAAGTATCCGAAGAGATCTTACTTAATCTTAAATGATCACTTGTAATTTGGACATAAGTCAGTATTATATTTGTCTTATTATGAGACACAGCCCATGGATTGTTCAGGTATTGAATGGTTTTGATTGCTGTCTGTAGTACGCTCAAAGGACAATATTACTAGGTTCAATTTTGCAACCTGTTGACACACAGTCTGCTATGTCAGCGGTGCAAATATAAATTAAATTGTGTGACAAGAGACCAATATGTTAAATTGCCAGTTATGGTTACGCAACAAGATGCATGTCTGAACGCTGACCAAACCCAAGCGGAACCACTTAAGAATAGAAAAGTGGATTTCTCTACCTTACACTGAATTAAAAAAAAAAACGGATGACAATCCAGATTGAAAGTGGTGAATATTGCCATTTTTGTGTGTTGCTTTTGCCTTTTTTTCAAAGCTGATACAGATAAACTACATCATGGCTGAAATGAAACTGTAGCATTGTAATGCAAAAAATTGTAACCCTATGGCAGCATTCTTTGTGCAGCTGAACTCACATGACATCATAGCACAGGCCTTTAAAATATGCTTGGATGAGGCCTTTGATAAAGGACTTGATATTTTCCAAATTGATAAACTTAATAACTCTTTTTTGGCACAACTCTATTTGGCATTTCTCTCTGTCTAAGTAAGATCCATTCACTTGATTGTTGATTTGGCTCCTCTGCAGGGGTGATACCATTATGGCAGTACAAAGACTCCATCCACAGTGGGTAATGATTCTACATTTACCATTCATTTAAGACGGTATTTGGCAAAGCTCTCATGACAAAATTACAAGCAGCATGGACTGTGGTAAACAATGGATCACGCCATGGAGAACATGATGGAATTTAACATTTGTGCCACAGCGGGAACCCTGTTTTTTTAATCCTTGTTTGTTCATTCCGATGTCAGTGACCCCTTCAGTTGTATTCCCAGAAATGCAAAGGAGTGAAACACAGCTCAGTCTAGCTAAATCTAACCTCAGGACTTTTTTTTTTAATTCCATGCTCTCAATCCGCTCAAGAATTTGTAGTCCCTGTGGTTTTATCACATTGGCTTGAGCGTATAGGCTACATACTACATACAGCAATACTGTATGTTTTCTAGAAATGATATCAACAAATTGTTGTCTTTTTACAGTATTTAAAAAGTAGACTTTGAATGCTCAATTCGGCATTTGCATCAGATTTTTGTTTGACAACTCAGTGACTCCATTTGAACCCTCAGGAGACTCTAGCCTGCCCACATTTCAGGGGAAGGATAATGGGAGTACATGGTTACGCTATCTACTGTATGTACATCTACATATATACACATGGTACATAGTTGAAATTGAATGGAGTGACCCAAACAGGTTGTAAACATCTAGCTTCTGTAGTATATTCATCTATGTTTGCAGCAGTCTGTCATCATTTCTGGTGTTTTACATCTCAACAGACAAGAAAAACAGGGAGACAGGTTTTTCTGTATTTTCACTTTATCACTGGAGACCTGTCACTTTGGAGCACCCATTCACAGGTCTCTGTCAGGTCAATGAGGTTACAGACAACAAAAATCAAATGGCTGGGAGACGGAAGAGAGGAGAGGACATGCTAACTCTCCACACACCAAAATGTTCACAGACCACAACATGCGTTGACTTGATTAATATTTTTTATCATATCATATATTCAGTAACAGCAAGAAGGTTCCGGGTTCGAGTCCTGGCTCGGCCGTGGGATCTTTCTGTGTGGAGTTTGCATGTTCTCCCCGTGCAAGTGTGGGTTCTCTTCGGGTACTCCGGCTTCCTCCCACAGTCCAAAGACATGCAAAAATGGGGACTAGGCTAATTGGATGCTATAAATTGACCATAGGTGTGGATGTGAGTGTGAATGGTTGTCTGTCTCTATGTGTTTGCCCTGCGATGGACTGGCGACCTGTCCAGGGCGTACCCCGCCTCTCGCCCGAAAAGATGCTGGGATAGGCTCCAGCCCCCCCGCGACCCTACTAGAGGATAAGCGGTAGAAAATGGATGGATGGATGGATATATTCAGTAATAACCTGTTTTTATTGATGAAGCGTCCATATTGCCCACTTTGATTTTTTTTACCTGCTAACTGGCAAAAATAAGTTGGTTTGATTGATCTGACAGAGCTGACAGTGACACGCTTACCACTGCCTTTTTCACCACCACTGCATCGTTTTGGGGCTGATTTTTTCAACATTTGTCCAAGGTCTACAAATGAAAAACAGCCTTTTGACTGACTCTGGCACATTTACAGCAATATTCATGAATTTGTACCGTGACTGGTGATTAAACCAGTAAATTAATAGTAAAGTTTTAGTATAGTAAAGAATCCTCATTCCCAACCAGTTTTCTTCTGTCATGTGACCAGAGTATACCAGTGTGACTTCTGCCTTGTCATGCAAAGCACTGTCCTACAGCATGTTTCTAAGCTCTGGAAAAATGTGACAGCTTGTGTTCTTTATGTGAAATACAAAACATTTTTAGCATAGTTTTGTTGTGTTTTCATGCTTCAGCATCTGAATATTTGGAAGGCCCAAGTGAGTATGACCTGCTGGTGGGTTTTGATTGGAAGTAATGGATAATATTATGTTTTATAGTCTCTTTACTGGATCTCAGTGTCTCTTCTTTTTATGTTCTAGGAGCTTTACTATCTAAGAATGCAAAGGGGCAGAGAAAGGATGGAGAGAGAAAAGGTGTCAGAGCTGAATCAGGTATGTCTGTTTTTTTCTTCATATGAAATTGAAATGAGAGTTTATTGAGAATTCTCTAGTTGGGGCACCTTGGTATGTGGTACGCGCTCACCTGGTAGAGCGCTCACCTGGTAGAGCGCGTACCATATAAGCTTACCATATACCATATAAGCTTAGTATCGATTTGACTCCGACCTGTGGCCCTTTGCTGCATGTCATTCTCTCCTTGACTTTCCTGTCTTTCTCTAACTTTAATATCAGAATAAAGGCAAAGATGCCCAAAATAAATAACTTTTTCTTTTAACCCTCCTATTATCCTTGGGGTCAATTTGACCCCATTCAATGTTTATCATTCAAAAAATAATAGTTAGTAATGGTAGTAGTAATGCTGTCAGTAAATTTGAGAAGATTTGTATGAAAACTTTTCAAGATAAATTGATTCTAATTTAAAAGTTTGGCCTGATGGTGGCACTAGAGGGCAGGTCAACTCACTGATAGGTTTCATTATCAAGGGGTTATTTATGTATTCAACAAATAAACAAGTGCCTGACACAAAAACTTGGTCAACAATTTTCTGTAAATCATTTTCTGGAGGCAAATATCCCTGGGGTCAGATTGACCCCAAGGGTAAAATGTGTTAGTAATATTTGAGGATAATTGGAGGGTTAAAAAGAAGAAATTTTTCTAATTCTAAAGAAGCAGAAATAAATATATTAGGCCTTTTTCTGTAATTAAAATACAGGAAGGTGTGGGGATGTAAATATTCCTGCATACCTGAATATTGGAATAATTACTTTTAGTCATTCGTATCAGGCATCTGGTGGAGACCGGGGCGTGTTTCTATGTGTTGTATATAATAACAATCAAATCAACAAATGGTCTTTGTGTGTGTTTGTGTGTTTCACTTCATTTTGCTGTAGTGTAAGAGGAGGTTGAGAGTGTGCGTGGCGACATGCAACAGAGCGGATTACTCCAAGCTGGCCCCCATCATGTTTGGGATCAAATCCCATCCTGACGAGTTTGAACTGGAAGTCGTGGTGCTTGGTTCACATCTTATTGATGACTACGGGTAAGAGCAACAGCATCCTTCAAAAAAAAAACTTTGTTGCAGATGTCCTAAAACAGGGAAGTTGTGTATTAATTATAGTGCACCTGCCAACACAACAGTCCAACAGTTGTTCAGTTGGGTTGAAATCTGGATTCATTATGAAACTCTCCTCATTTATTCAGATTTTTTCTTTAATTTGTTGTTTTCCTACAACCCACCCCACAGGAACACTTTTCGGATGATCGAGCAGGATGACTTTGACATCGGCTCCAAGCTGCACACCATTGTGCGAGGAGAGGATGAGGCGGCCATGGTGGAGAGCGTTGGGCTGGCCCTGGTGAAACTCCCTGATGTCCTGCAGAGGCTGCACCCTGACATCCTGGTCGTCCATGGTGACCGCTTTGATGCACTCGCCCTGGCTACGGCTGCAGCGCTGATGAACATAAGAATACTTCACTTGGAGGGGGGAGAGGTGAGGAGGCTTGTCTGATGAACAGTGTCTGCTGTATGACAGGAAAGTTCTGTCTGACTTCTGAAAAGTTTATTTTATCTCACACTAAACTCACAATGCATATAGACTGTTATACTCCTATCAGTATATGCTGTTTTACCTTTTCATACCTTTACATTTTTAAAGCCAAACAGAAAGCAATAATGGAAGCACTAACTGTAGATCATAATATATTCTTATTTCTTAATGCACTTCTTATTCGTGACCACATGTCAAATAACTGCTTTTCCCAGGTGAGTGGTACAATTGATGACTCGATTCGCCACGCCATCAGTAAACTGGCCCATTACCACGCCTGCTGCACACGCAGGGCAGAGCAGTACCTCATCGCCATGTGCGAGGACCATTCCCGCATCTTGCTGGCTGGGTGCCCTTCATATGATAAGCTGCTGTCAACTCACCACAGAGAAGACTATAAGGATATTATTAAGGCCTGGCTGGGTATGCAGGGATACAGTCATTGGACAGAAATATAGTGTGAGACGCTAGTGTATGTTTGTATGTGATGTGTGGTGTATTTGTTCATGTTGCAGGTGACAAGGTGCAGGAGCAAGACTATATTGTGGCTTTGCAGCACCCTGTCACCACAGACATCCAGCACTCCATTAAGATCTATGGGCTGATGCTGGATGCCCTACTCTCCTTTAACAAGACGACCCTCATTCTCTTCCCTAACATTGATGCCGGTTAGTTTCACCTACGGGTCCATTTAGGGACTTTTCCCACTTGTTTTTAGAGGCTTGGTTTTTTCTATATGTGAGTGTTTTGTCAAAGTAGAACTAGGATCATTGGGATTAGTAATTGAATTAATAAATGTTTCTACAGGGGGATCCAAAAAATCAAAAGTCTGAGACCAATTTCACATTCCACCAAACCACTGTATGTCTCTTGACCCACCCCTTCCCACGTAAACAGGTAGTAAGGAGATGGTGCGCGTAATGCGGAAAAAGGGCATCGAGCAGCACCCCAATTTCCGAGCAGTGAAGCACATTCCCTTTGAGCAGTTCATCCAGCTGGTCTGCCACGCCGGCTGCATGATCGGAAACAGCAGCTGTGGAGTGCGAGAGGCAGGGGCCTTCGGCACGCCCGTCATTAACCTGGGAACAAGGCAAACTGGCAGAGAGACAGGTGAGGAAAACAAAAACCAAGATTACTGTTAACCTGCTTAACCTGGCGTTGATGCAGACCTCATTTCACCATCTGACACAAGATACTGTTTAGGTATGAATATTAGAGGACTGTGGCAGCTGGAAGTAATGCTATGGTGTCGAGATCAATTTCATCATATTAACAACCAAAAGTTTATCATAACAACTGTGTTTATGATATTTCACTCTCTGCCAGGCGAAAATGTTCTACATGTGAGAGATGCTGATACTCACAATAAGATCTACCACGCTCTGGAGTTGCAGTTTGGAAAGAGATACCCCTGGTATGACTAATGTCCTGCTTGAGCCATTTGTCCTCCAATTTTTCTCTTTTAGATCCACTTTTCTATTTTTCTTTCTTCTTCTAAAAGTATTTATTCTTCTTGCTCTGGATATTATTTGGGCAAAGTTACAGCAAGCAAACTTGGTTAATATTTTTCTCCAGCACCTCAATTTGATTTTCACCTCAAAATCAAATTGAGGTGCTGTTCAACAAGTTAACCTAGCTGGGGAAGCACAGGCTGCAGACCACTGACCACCTATTTTGCTCTGCTTTCTGATTTCTATCTGGATGAATTTTTGAACTTTGAACTCTGTCTGTGTAAATGATGGTTTAGATCATATAAACTGTCATTATTCTGAAGCAATATAACCTTATTTACACCTTACATATCCAAATGTGTGATTTAATTTTGCTTTTATGTGATTTTTTTTTTTTCCAAAAAGTAGATGAGTATCAACAAATGTGTACTTCTGTTTACCATCAGCTCTAAGATTTATGGTGATGGCAACGCAGTGCCTCGTATTCTCAAGTTTCTGCGTACCATTGACCTGGATGAGCCCCTCCAGAAGACCTTCTGTTTCCCCACGGTGAAAGACTCCATCTCTCAGGACATTGATCACATCCTGGAGACACAGAGCGCTATGTCCATCGACCTGGGAGGAACCAACCTCAGAGTGGCTATCGTCTGCATGAAGGTAGGCTGAGCAGACCTCTACCTAGACAGACACATCAGTGTATTGCTTTGGATTTAGCTGCAGTAAGTATTTATCATGACGATAGGTGCTACTACTCATAAAGATATTGGTGTCAGTGTGTGATTAGTCAGTCGTTTTCAATTTTCCATTAATCATTAATTAACCATCCTTTATAGACCTTTTAAGTCTTGTAATAACTTTGGAGATACATTACTTTTACTTTGTCCTTTTAATTTCTTTATTGGTACGTCACATTTGCTCCCGCTCTGTCCAGGGTAAGATAGTAAAGAAGTACACTCAGCCCAATCCAAAGACCTTCGAGGCCAGGATGCAGCTCATATTAAAGATGTGTAGCGATGCCATGCGGGACGCTGTCTCCTTCAACTGCAGAATACTCGGTGTCGGTATGTAAAAGCACACATTCTCATTCCTTACCATTCCAACCGTTATGATGCTGGAAAACACATTATAAAACTATAATCTCAGGAGTGTCCACGGGCGGGCGTGTAAACCCACAAGAAGGTGTGGTCCTACACTCGACAAAGCTGATCAAGGAATGGTCCTCAGTGGACCTGAGAACACCCATCTCCGACGCCCTGCACCTACCCGTCTGGGTCGACAACGACGGCAACTGCGCTGCGTTGGCCGAGAAGAAGTTCGGTCATGGCAAAGGAGTGGAAAACTTTGTGACGGTCATTACAGGAACAGGTGAGGAGGCAGGATTTGAAAAGTGTCATAATCCAGTTATGGTTTTTAAAACTCATTGTGTTTTGTCAAGATAATTAGATTTTTAGAAATGGTGTATTATATACTAACGGCCGGATGCACAGATCAATGCTGCTGGCGATCCGCAATTGGCGGTTTTCTGTTTGATTGGCTATAATCAGTGACTATCAGATACCATATTCTGTGTCGGTCAAAGTTGATGAGCAGTCCGAAAAGTGAAGAGTTGTAACCAGAGAGCAGTCCCATGATTTTTGTTTACTCTTGTTCAGAGTGAGAGAGAGCAAGCGCCCTTCACAGAGTTATTTAATAGTTAATAGTCAGTGTTTTATTATGAATATACAGTTGAATTGTCCATTAAAGAAAACTTCCAACATGTTTTTGTAGAAAGAAAATAAGAATTGGTCAAAATTAGAATTGACAGGTCAGACTTCAAGAAAGGAACATCACTCTGGTGAATTAGTTATGCGTCTTCTACTAGTAACTATCGTTACTCTGTCTGTAGGTATTGGAGGAGGGATTATCCATCACAGTGAGCTGGTCCATGGCAGTACCTTCTGTGCTGCAGAGCTGGGTCACATCATGGTTTCATTAGAGGGCCCAGAGTGTTCATGTGGCAGCCGCGGATGCATAGAGGCCTATGCGTCCGGCATGGCCCTGCAGAGAGAGGCCAAAAGGCTGCATGACGGTAAGTGCTTGTTTTTAGTATATATGAATCATCATGGAAAATGCCAAGACTCAGTTACTCCCAAACAAGTCAGATAACCGAGAAAGGTGTGTCTTCTACACAATGGTGTGTGTACACTCTGAAAACAACTTTTTGTTTTATTTTCCTTCCTCTATCTTCCTCTTGCATTGTACGTGCATAAAAGAATAGTTCACCCAACAATATCAACATAACACAAAGGTGACATAGGCATCTCCAAATTAAAGAGGCTTTTGCACGTAAGCTGTAACATCTGACCTATGTGTTGGTGTGTCTCTCAGAGGACCTGCTGAAGGTGGAGGGGATGGATATGAAGCTTTCAGAGCCAATCACAGCTGCCCACCTCATCAATGCAGCCAGACTGGGGAACTCCAAAGCTGATGCCATTCTGAACAAGGGTCAGAGGACACGCACAAACACACACAATTCTGTTTAAAGGGTTGGGTTTTACTTAACTGTTAGAGAACAATAGTGGGTTCGGACATACCTTACTTCTTCCGTGTGGGAACACTGTGAACATAGCATGGAGGTATGTTTGACAATGAGTCACTACATTCCTATTAGCTGGGTTCAATGCAGTGTAGTAGAAAAATAAAACAGAAAAACTTTTTTTTTTTTTTTTTTTTAAATCTGTCCTCATCTCTCCCTCTGCAGCTTCCACAGCTCTCGGTGTGGGCATCATCAACATCCTCCACATAGTGAACCCCTCACTGGTGATTCTGTCTGGAGTCTTGGCCTCTTACTACCAAACGCCAGTGCAGCACATCATCAAAGAGAGAGCGCTCTTCTCTGCCCAGAGCATCAAAGTTGTCACATCAGACTTGGAGGAACCTGCATTACTTGGAGCTGCTAGCATGGTGTTAGACTATACAACTAGAAGGACATATTAAAGGATATAGCCCTGATTTACCATGGACCCTACCAACAACATGACTGCAAAACTGAAGTGCCCAGATAGATACATCAGCATATCTAAGGCATACATTTCTAAGACTAAAAGACAATGTGTTAAAACCATCATTTCAATGTTTAAGATGAGATGAGGCAAATATAAAATATACATACATACACACACACACACAGTGGGGAGAACAAGTATTTGATACACTGCTGATTTTGCAGGTTTTCCCACTTTCAAAGCATGTAGAAGTCTAATTTTTAATCATAGGTACACTTCAACTGTGAGTGATGGAATCTAAAACAAAAATCCAGAAAGTCACATTGTATGATTAAGTAATTAATTTGCATTTTATTGCATGACATAAGTATTTGATACATCAGAAAAACAGAACTTAATATTTGGTACAGAAGCCTTTGTTTGCAATTACAGAGATCAGATGTTTCCTGTAGTTCTTGACCAGGTTTGCACACACCCCAGGTTTGCACACACTTTGGCCCACTCCTCCATACAGATCTTCTCCAGATCCTTCAGGTTTCGGGGCTGTCGCTGGGCAATACGGACTTTCAGCTCCCTCCAAAGATTTTCTTTTAGGTTCAGGTCTGGAGACTGGCTAGGTCACTCCAGGACCTTGAGATGCTTCTTACGAAGCCACTCCTTAGTTGCCTTGGCTGTGTGTTTCGGGTCGTTGTCATGCTGGAAGACCCAGCCACGACCCTTCTTCAATGCTCTTAGTGAGTGAAGGAGGTTGTTGGCCAAGATCTCACGATACATGGCCCCATCCATCCTGTCGTTGTCCTGTCCCCTTTGCAGAAAAGCATCCCCAAAGAATGATGTTTCCACCTCCATGCTTCACGGTTGGGATGGTGTTCTTGGGGTTGTACTCATCCTTCTTCTTCCTCCAAACACGGCGAGTGGAGTTTAGACCAAAAAGCTCTATTTTTGTCTCATCAGACCACATGACCTTCTCCCATTCCTCCTCTGGATCATCCAGATGGTCATTGGCAAACTTCAGACGGGCCTGGACATGCGCTGGCTTGAGCAGGGGGACCTTGTGTGCGCTGCAGGATTTTAATCCATGACGGTGTAGTGTGTTACTAATGGTTTTCTTTGAGACTGTGGTCCCAGCTCTCTTCAGGTCATTGACCAGGTCCTGCCGTGTAGTTGTGGGCTGATCCCTGACCTTCCTCATGATCATTGATGCCCCACGAGTGAGATCTTGCATGGAGCCCCAGACCGAGGGAGATTGACCGTCATCTTGAACTTTCCATTTCTATTTTCTAAAATTTGCGCCAACAGTTGTTGGTTTCTCACCAAGCTGCTTGCCTATGGTCCTGTAGCCCATCCCAGCCTTGTGCAGGTCTACAATTTGATCCCTGATGTCCTTACACAGCTCTCTGGTCTTGGCCATTGTGGAGAGATTGGAGTCTGTTTGATTGAGTGTGTGGACAGGTGTCTTTTATACAGGTAACGAGTTCCAACAGGTGCGGTTAATACAGGTAATGAGTGGAGAACAGGAGGGCTTCTTAAAGAAGAACTAAGAGGTCTGTGAGAGCCAGAATTCTTAGTGGTTGGTAGGTGATCAAATACTTATGTCATGCAATAAAATGCAAATTAATTATTTAAAAATCATACAATGTGATTTTCTGGATTTTTGTTTTAGATTCCGTCCCTCACAGTTGAAGAGTACCTATGATAAAAATTACAGACCTCTACATGCTTTGTAAGTGGGAAAACCTGCAAAATCGGCAGTGTATAAAATACTTGTTCTCCCCACTGTATATATATAAATATTTTTTTTATTTCCTGGTTGTTGATAACCTTGATGAACACAGTTTTACTTGTGTGATACTTCCATGTATGAAGTGGTTCCATTGCACAGACCAGAAATCCCACCTGTCTTTCAAACCCACGTAGGCAAGGTTTAATGAAGCCCCGGAGCTTTTTTTGAACAAAGCATATACTTTAGAGTAAACTACAAAGCCTTCTTCAAGGTAAATTGTCTCACACAGGACAGGACTGGCCTACTTCACTTGTTACATGATGTGGTTTTTAATGGAAAGGTCTTTTAAGAAATAGAAAGCTTGTTTCAGACGTGACCAAAAATATTGCTGAGACAATGCTCCTGTAGCTTCATCTCTGTTCTCTCTAAACGCTTGTTTTCTCACTTTTCTTTAAATCTTGTATGAAGTATGGATTTCCATCCCTTTTTCAGATAAGGGTGACTTATGTTACATTTCCATGTTTTGTTATTAATTAAATTATTTAAGGTGTTGTTGGTAAATTACAAAAGTGCTTTAACAAGGGTAGTATAGTTGGTGCTCTTGGAGGTTTTAGAGGTATTAAATCATTATTATAAAATGAGTATAATGCTATACTGGCTCATTAATAAAATATGAAGGCAGCAACTTGTTTAGCCTTATTGCTGCTACACTATATTTGGGGCCTTAGGATGAATCTTGACTGAATCAGTTTAAGCAATTTCTCTTTCTTTCATGCCTTTCGGAGATATATTTAATCTCTGTTGTTTCATATGTACTGTTATAAACTTTTGAAGTATTGTAGTTTTAATTGTACACAGACAACATGCAGCTATAAACATGAAATATCTTTTAATTTACACCCTTGAAATGTGTAAAATGTGTGTTTATTGATAAATAAACCCAAATAAGAGTCATTTGAAAAAATGGTTTATGTAAAAGAATGAGAAGATAAACAAACCTGACGGTGGGAGGATCTGTTTCTGGGGGTCCAGTAGAGTCAAGAAGTTGACTGAGCTGCTGTTTCCAGAAGTAGTTTTTCCCATTACCAATATTTTACTTTGTAACAATACCTGAAACATCACTCAGTTCACATCGTGTGACTTTCCTGGATATTTAGACTAAAATAGATAGCCAGTAACACAGCCTTGTTTATGGGAAAAATAGTGTGAATGGAACTTTTATCTCCTTGTGAAAGATAACTTTTGGCTATCTTTCACAAGGAGGGAATGTAATTTGATACAATTCGATGTGTGTTCTTGCTCCTTGTGGATCTTATTGTGAGAAACACTGGGTTTGGCTCAGGACAAAAGGCTAGAGTTTCTAATTTTGTAATTGTCGTGAGTTCTAGTTTGAAATGCTGTGGTAGTGCTGAGTCCTTACAACAGTTTAAGTGCTGAATCACACTGATATCAGTTTGATGTAGTTTAACACCATTATATTTGCTCCCAGCTTTGTACCCTTGGGTCAGCTGAGTGCTTGACTGACACCTGAGCATTTGAGACTATCATTGATGTTAATAATTCACCACCATGACATTATACTAGGGCTGGGCACAACAAGTGTTGCCAGGGTGGCAGAGAGAAAACCAAAGACTCCGCAGGCGTTTGACAGAAGTTCTATGATCTGATGAGACCAATATTAAACATTTTAGTTATCACACTCAAGCAGTGTTTTGTGTTTTACCTAAGTAGTGGACGTTACTTATGCAGTAAAAATCCCAACTACTATGGCAGTATGAAGGGGTGGGGATCTCTGCTGCAGGCCCTGGGAGGTTTGTAAAGGCCGACAGTAAAATACACCCTGAACACCCCTTGTATATGATACATCCAATATACATCCATATGCATACATATACATAATATGTATGCAGAGTATACATTTGGACATTTATATGCTTATTTATTTAGTTTAGTATGTGATGACAGAATATTGATATATAGAAATAAAAATAGGGCCTGACAATGATCGCATTTATCATGTAGAAATTAAATCTCGCCTTATCGCAGACTGCGGATTTTTGTCACAACTGTCACAGCACGTAGCCGGTCATGGGACCCGTATACAAGAGGATTCAAATATTTGATTGGTCCAAATTTGAGGAAGCTGCTGTATGATTGGTGCCCTGTACTATCAGTCACCAATTCTGGTCTGTGATTGGTTGTTCATCCATTTCCGCTTCGCTAGCTTTTACTATTTTTTTTTTTTTTGGTCGTCCTTCTTCCCGTTGAGCTAATCGGTTTCGGTCAAGCGCTACACCTGCTCCCCGTTTCTAATATTTATCCTCATATAAGTACACACAACATGGATGATTTTGACATGCTGAACGCGCCCGCCGCTGGAAACGGTGTCGGCTCGGAGGAGGACCCTGCAGCCGCGTTCTTGGCCCAGCAGGAGAGCGAAATCGCGGGGATTGAGAACGACGAAGGATTCAGCATCTTGGACAGCGGAGAGGTCCCCTCGTCGCTGGGAGAGTCAAACGGTGGGTGGCTGCAGCTGTGGTCAACTGGACACAGTTTGCCTCTGTTCAAAGTTAACATTGTGTGTCCAAATAACTTTAACCCTATTTGGCTGTCCCTGTTACTCAACGATAACGGTTCCGTTAAACGGTAATTTGGTCCGGGATGGACACTGAAGTGGACGGTCTTTCAACCAGCTTGCTAAGATTAGCTGCGCTAGCAAATTAGCTACGTGAGCATAGCTAGCTTTGACGTTAACTTGTGTCTACGTTATGAAGAAATGACAAAAAACACGAACACATAAAAATAAAACTCTGAATGATTAGTTAATGTTTGTTATTTGATGATTCAAGGTTTCGCTCGTGTTTCTAAAATGAATGAAGCTGTCTGATAACATCAGTTCCTGGCCGTGTCATTCATTGCTGCCTATCAAGCTTAACTATATGCTGACAGCGCTATGTGTAGCTCGAGCCGTGTTTGCCAGCTAACCTTACACTCTCAAGAGGAAACCGATAGAGCTGAATGACCTTTGACTATGACTGCCTCATATCCTCGAAGCTGCAGCTCAGTTGTGGTTTAGAAATTGTAGGTGGTACAAAATGCTGACATGTCACATTACGAAATGTGTGTGTATGAAAATCTTGAGGATTCAGCAAGAGTAAGGGATTCGCAGTTAGTTAAGGCCTAGTCATTATAAAGTTGTTGTGTTTTTCTTCCCATATATATTTTGTCCTGTTTTACTTGTCTGCTTGATTTCTAACAGCCATTTTCCTTGTCTTTTTAGATGGTGCTGTCAACGGAGAGCTTCATGGGGTAAAGCTTTATTTACTTAGTTTTTGTTGTTAATATTTTGCTCTTGAATTGTTAAATTGTGTCTGCCTTGATCTCTTTACCTCTAAATAATGGAGCTCTTACTTGCAGCCTCTCAAGACCTGTGTTTTTTATCTCTGCTGATTCCGCAGAGGATCTCGTTTCAGTCAATTATGATAACATTGTACTCATACCTGGCCTTCATTCCTATCAGTATTTTTAATGTTGTGCTAGGTAAATGTTGCTAAGATCTAGGAGCATTGCAGTATCGCTAACAATGGATTGGTGAAGCGATACGAGCATGGAGGTGATTGGACAGGTTCTAAATATGCCCACAGATAAAACAGATTATCTAGACCACTTAATTTGGACGTATAACTGAAAATTAATCCGCCTGAAATGACAAACGACATTTAGTACGTAAAGTCAAATCAGAACCTATAATTTGTTCTGCAAATTATGATGGATGTTTACATTGCACAATCTGGGTAGCAAACCCTTCGCTTGTGCTCGCCTCTAGAGAATTTTGATAACTTGTTGGTTAGTTTAAAACCTGTCTGATCATGAGACTTCTCATGTGTCTTGGCTTCATTTTAGTGAAGTACCATGTTCACAGTGAGTACATTTTAGGGAGTACAATGTTATAATTATTGATAGGGATGATGCCCAAAATATAAAACAAAAGTTGTTATAAACCAGAATTATCCTTAAAGTGAATTGATGAGATTAATATATAGTAGTCTTGCTAATGCAATGTTGCCCCAGTGGATTTTCTTCATTTTATACATCAATTCTGCTGCTTTGTTGTTAAATAAAATGTAAAAAACACTAAATATTTTTCTTTTAGCACTTTAGTAGTGTGATTGTCGTGCTAACCTCAGATGTTTGAGTATCTGGCAGTCAGATTTGCTCCAACTTCCTTTTCCTGTGCTGTCATTGCAACATTGCTGCCTTTTGCATTGTCAGGACTTCTTTCTAGCTGTGAGAGAAAATAAGCTGATTCAACTCAGTGGGCCAGATTTGGTTTTTAATAAAGCCTTTCAAACACCATACAGCTAAGCTTTACAAGCATATATACTGCATACATATAGGAATAAGGACAACAAACTGACTACATTAGATGATGCCAAATATCCTTGCAAATTTCAGATGATAGTTGGAAGGTGAGTTATTGAATAATTCAGGATGAAGGACAGTTTCTGTACCATATCTCTCTAAATCTCATTGAGAAAGTACTTTTTTACCATCTTCCTATCATCATTTCCCTTGTTTCTCAGGAAAGTAACGGTCCATCAGATGCTTATGCAGCAATTTCCAATGCAGACCGGCTGCAGGCCGAACCTGAAAGCCTACGCAAGTGGAGGGAGGAGCAAAGCGAGAGGCTGGAGTTGCTAGGTAAGCACAGACCAGAGGGAGTGGACGGACCGTGCTCTTTCAGATGTAAAGAAGTAAAAGTTAATATTGTGACAATTGTGCCAAGTGTTGGTGTTTCAAATCTAGCAGGTCTTTTTCATGGTATGTGTGTAAAACATTAGTTAAAGAACACGCATGTTAACAACGTTGTAAATTCTTCCTTCTCTAATTCCTAATTTTCCTCCCATGTCTCCTGCCCTGTCATTCATATCATTGTCCCCTGCTGTTTTCTTTACCCTCCCATCTGCCTCCTCACTTCTTTATCATTCCTCTCCCTGTTCATCTCCCTCCTCAGACGCCAACTCTCGCCAGCAAGAGTCAGAGTGGAAGGAGAAGGCCAAGGTTGAGCTGGAGGAGTGGCATGCCAGGCAGAATGAGCAGCTGGAGAAAACCAAAACCAATAACAGGTACAGGCATCTTAGTGCTCATTTATGCTCCCTTTATGTACAAAAATAGATATGTACATTTCAAATGATGATGCAGCTATCACTGCCCAAATACGTCCATGTGTTAATTACATTTGCATGGATGTTGAGCAATACATAGTTTCTGACGACAACAAACATGGCGACGGTGGAGGAGCTCGTAATAATGTATCTCCTTAAGAAGGAAGCAAAAGCAGAAGCAGCGTTATAGATGGCGGTGGTCTGTAAGGCCATTGAATACTTAAAAAGTTCTTTCTCGTGTCCTGTGGTTGTTGCTCACTTGAACTATTGGCTACCCTGTCCCCACGATTTCCGATGGTACAGCTCTGTTTTGTCCGTATCCATAAGCTTTCAGAAAACGTGCACAATTACGGACAAAATGAACAGAGTACAGACAGAAGAATGAGTCTATATCCATATATGTATCTAATGTTGACAATAAATTGGCCTTTAGAGGGATAGAAACAGGACAGAAGGTTAATGTAAATGCGGGAAGGCTAATGTTACTGTAAAGAATCAAAAAACCAAGATTTTAGATTCACAACAACACACAATTTTGGAAAATGTTTGAGTATTTAAAAAGGTTTTTAATATTTGGTCGTATCATTATCTTAGAATAACTCCACCTCTGTGTTCCAGATCAGACTAAAGTTGTCAGATCTCACGACAATTCCCCCGGCTTGTTGCATTAGCAACATATATTCAGGGCTTCCATGGTAACCGTAGTATTGCAATACTGCACGGTTGAAAACACTTGCATGTGTGTTTATAGATTGTTAAGCCTCTCCGGTTGATCTAGTTGCCAGCTGCCAATGATTGGAAAAGCCCTCATCTGTGACTGTGATTAATATTTCTGCAATGGATTCATTTAGGGACATGCGTTAAAAATTGTCCTGCAGCGCACCGTTTTTCTGTTCAAACGAGTTGTTGTTTGTGATTAAAATCCTTCCATCATGGAAACGTGTGTAGACATGTTAGATTTGGATATTTCCGGGGAAAAAAAGCATTAAATCAGTGTTTTGTGTCCTTTATTCATCCAGTATTTGCTGTAAAAACAACTGTTTTCGTGTTGTGATGAATGAAATTGATGGCAGCCTTATTGACTCTGTCTCTACCAATCTAAGCTGTGTCAATGAACCCAGCGTAACGAGCTGAGCCAATGCAAGTTACAAAATGGCGGATCGCCAATTTACAAACATGATTGGAGAGATCTGTGCTGTGCTAGCATTTAGAAATCCAGTGCAGCACAAAAGCAACATTCAGAGATGAAATAATTTGCAAAGATAGTTATATGAAAGTTGTGTGCGTTTGATATGAAGCTCTGCCTTGTCCTGGTCTGATGGCACCACTGAAAAAAAAACAATAAACAAGTATCCAATTCCTTTTAAAACTGAATCATCTTTGTCATTTTGATAGCAACAATATACCTAATAATTGCCTAATAATAAGTCTATTTCTATAGAACTAAAATCAGGATAAATTATGTAATTTGCAGACAAAAAACACAAATCACTGCACAATTGTCACATTTAAGGAGTTTTGTCTATTAATTGTATTCTAAGTATAAATTTTGTTAATTGATCTTAACTAGTTTAAAATGACAACACTCAATGTCATTGTAATGTGTTATTTTCTTTCATGTTTAACATGTACTAAAAACTGGATGGCTGGTATATTTGTGTCCTCCACCAGGTACCTCATCATTCTAACTAGCAAAGTTTGTCTCAGTTTCTCTTGCACTGTAATGTAGCCCTGTGGCCCTATTAATAATGAACTACCAGCAGCCATGACTTTGCTCATCTGGTGACCGTGTATGTTTGCTTGATGGAAAACTGTTTCTGCTCTATAATCCGATGATATGGATGATTTTTGTCTCGTTAAAAATATATAACTTGTATAACTTCTCATACAAATTTGGAAGTATGGGACAAAATCTGCAAAGAGTTGGGGCTGCAGCCAACAGTTATTTTTTACCATTTGGAAAAGATGGGTTCCTTTCTCCCAAATTTAGCAGAAATTAAATAAATTTAACTGAAGGCTTTGTCTTGCAAACAGTCAAATAAAACAAATGTATTCAGTTGAAATGATATGAAGCAACAATGAGCAAATGAGTCCTCACATGAGAAAAGCTGTAATAATAATTACCTAAAGTTCCAACATACTGAAGAGTCAGGATTCAATCAACTAATAAGTTCAGAAGGTGGAAAATTTGAATTTGATACTATTTAAAGTTTTTCTGTCACTTACATAATTTGTCTTAAATGTGAAGAGCTAACAGTGTCATGTGGATCACCAGTCCTGTGTAATTAAAGAATTTCAGGGGGAGAACACAATCAACTGAGAGCCTCCCTGAACCTTTGAACCTCCCCAACACTTCTATTTAGTCCCTCCAAAAACCTGAGCCTTTGATTATATGCCTGAGCATATTATTGTGTGGTAACCTGTAATGCTTGTGTTTCCATCCTATTCTCCCTTTTACTGCTGTCTCTCTTCTCTCCTGCCTTCTTGCTGCTCTGTCGTTTGGGCGGATGTTTGTCCAGGGTGCTGGATGAAGACTTCTACAAGCAGCCCTTCTCTGAGCTCATTGGTTATGTGTATGTTGCTCCAACTAACATCCTCCTCCTTAATTTTTTTTGTTTTGTTTTTGTTTTCTCCATCGTCATCAGCCCCCAGCATCCAACCATTGACATCATATTCCTGTCATTAGTTAGGGCATTAGTTACCTCCCCCTGTGTTGCCATGTTTTACTTCCATCTTCTGTCTTACATATTTAACTACTTGGATTTTAATTGTTTCTCTTCTCATCTAACTTGTAATTGCTGCTTTTGTTTGTTTTTTTTGTTTTTTTTTTAATACAAACCGCAGTAATTTTCACTGCATATGTCTGCATGCCAGTTGTGAGTGGATGCCTGTCAGGATATTTCAGTAAAGGGAATGACTGCATGCAACTACGCACTCACTGCCAAGCTCCTCAGTCACATCCACTGAAATCAAGTTAATGCTCTCATCATTATGCCCGTGTTGATTTCTTATCCATTACTCACTTGCAGATCATTTCCCTTCAACTCATATCAGCAAAACATTCTGCAAAAACATTTCATGTTCAAGTTTCCAACAATTATCACTTGCTTACATTAATTGTATGAAGTTTCCCACAGAAAGTGTTTTGTTTCTTCTTAATGACTTCTTATATTTGTGATTTTCACCAAATTAATCTACAAAGTAATAATAGAGTAGGATGCCTATAGATTTTATTTGAAGTAATTGTGTGTTTACATGTGGAAGTGGTGTTTGTAAACTAAAATGTGGTCTCCCCACTCAAAGTCAGTGGAGGAATACTCAATACAAAATACTCACCCTAACTTTCCACATTCCCAGCCACAGCTACTCACTTATGTAAAGACAAGGGCTATGTGCAGAGCAGGATACCGCCAAACTAAACATACATAGCTTTATTAATTGCGTTCCAATCCGAACCCTTCATTGAACAGTGTATTTAAATATCTTATTTAAAGTTATTAGGTGTTATTTTTGTCATCTCTCCTCTCCGGTTACTTAACTAAGTATAGCTGGGGTTTTACACACACTGCCCACAGGATTCAGAATTTGAAGTTGAAACCCTGTTTGATACCCTTTGAGGATATTTTCTTTTATAGGCTGCAGAAAGGTCATTAATAGTTTTTGGCCAGTAATCATCTCTTCAGAAATATAGTATACTATAGTTGATATGTAGTATTATAGTTCATTTCCAGGTAGCACTAAACAGTTCAAATTTGGTTTTCCTAAAGCTGCTGATGTCCAAGCTCCAGCACTCACTGTCCCTATTGTATCTCTCCTTTCTGTCTTATTCTCTTAGATAAAATGTACAGCAAGATTTTATTGCTGGCACCACTGCTGATGTCATGAATACACAACTGCTTCAAACTGAACTGTGTTCATACTTTATTAGAAGTTTAGCTGCTCTGTAGCTACTGCTGTCATACAGGGTGACATGCTAATTCGCCTTAAGCTTGTTGTCCAATAGCCTGAGCTGTGCAGCCTTTGGTTTTGCTATCAAGTTACTTGGGACCATCCATTGGTAAAATGCTTTTGTCAGGGAAAGAGGTATTTTATTATGTTCTTTCAATCGTCCATTTTTTTTAATGTGCACACCTCAATGCAGCCTATGCAGGGTATGATTAGCTTGCATGTGGGATTTTCCTAATTCTATAGAACAAATTGCTGTTCAGCCTCAGCAGTGTCGGTGTAGAATGACACTGCGTCACACCACTTCTTCCTCCTTCATCCTGTTGGTTTGAGTCTGGGACAAGGACTGCCGGGCCTCATTTATAAACATTCAGTAAGACCAAATGTGCTCAAAAGGTGTGAATACCACTTCCCACGCAAAAGTTGTGATTATTTAAAAAAAAAAAAAAAAAAGGATACAGGAGAATGAACACACCTACACAATCTCTAAAACGATGCCATGGAAAAAGTGGGAACCAGACATAATTGGTAAAGTAGTGAAATAAATGCTGTTTATTCGTAATTTATAAAGAAATAAAAAATGTTTTGCCCATCTTAGATTAGGATACCTCAGAAATTCTGTAGTGTTTATGACCAAACCTATTATAAAAGATTTATACAGTTTTATAAATGAGACCCCAAGCTATAATGGCCTTGTGTGTCTAACTGACAGAAATATGGCATGAGACAGTATATACACTCTCACCGAACCAAAGGCTGCACACTATTCTTTCTGTAGAACACTAATGAAAAAAAAAAAAAGGTTTAAAAAAAAAAAAAAAAAATGTTGCTTTTGCATGCTTGCTTTCTACATCTGCATTTAGCTCATTTTTGTTGTCTTTCATTTCGTCCCCTCCCCTCTCTCTCTCTCTTCTAAATTCTGACTTGTGAAACTGTTTCTCCCTGTTTTCTTTTCCTATGCACCTTAAAGCACACACATTAACCATCCTTGCTACCGCCTAGACCAGTTAAGTAAAAATATAAAACCCCAGAACCTCCAAATACTCTCTATTTTTGACAGGCGATAGATGCAGTTCTTTGTGTGTGTGTGCGTGTGTGTGTGTGTGTATGTGTGTGTTAGATAATTATGCCTTGTACAGATACCCAGTTTACCAGACCAACAGATCCACTGCCTAGATAGAGGTTTGGTATAATGTCCCTTCTGTGATGTTGTGGTCCTTCTAGTCCCCTGTGTATTTGTAGTTGGTTGTGACAGTGAATGTTCATTGGCTTCTCATCCCCCATTTTGCTTTGTGTACTGTGTTGTAGTTAGTAGCTGAGCTTGTGCCTGCAGTCGGGGTGGGGACTAGAAGAAAGCTTTGTAAATAGAAATAAAATACGGCAGTGGAATTATTACAATGTTTTGTGGGTTGGGTTTGATGATGGTTTACATTTGTTTAGCCATAATGTGTGGCTTGCATCTCAAAATGTTTTGTGATAGTGGCACTGATCCATTTTTAGTTTTTAAGTTTTGTCTTCTTTTTTCACTTTTGTGTTTTAATTTCAAGTGTGTGGTAAGTCCTGTAGTATAAATGTCTTTTTTTTTTGTTTAATCGATGGTTTAAAAACACCTGACTAAACCTTGACTAAGAGGACATTGATTGATCTGTTCCACGATTATGACACATGAAATCAAAGTGTAAACGCATTCTTTGCCACACTTCCAATAGCCTGCTTTTCAGCTGCAGCAAAGTGCATGGCTAAGGCCCAGTAGTGCTTCCAGTTCTTTTGGGCTTGGTTAAAAAAAATAAAAAACAGAACTTGTCATATTATTGTTCCTTTTTTAATCAAGGACAAGTATACAGATGAGCTTGCCATCCCTATACTTGGGTCTTGTTGAGGAAAGAGAACATTGTAAATATGTAACTACAGGGCAAGTCCAAGTTTATGGGTGTGGGCAATCTCCCCTCCTTCTTTTTAACCAACCAAAATGCTTATCAGACCTTATACAATTATTACTATTTTCAGCTTCAGTTTGTTTTCTCTTTGGATTTCTCATCAGTGTTTTAAACAGTGGGATCCAAAAATCTGAGACCACTTTCCCTAGTGGTGTCAGACTTTTTGATCCGATTGTACCAACCCATACTGTTGTGGAGAGTTGAATATACAGGCTACTGTACTGTAATGTGTAAGCAGAGTTGGGGGCATGTCACAGGTAATGAAGACAGGTGGATGACTGTTTCTGTGTGAAGATTGAACTGTCCTGCTCTGAGGTAGACTCTGCTGAACCGACAAACTCCCACCAAGCCAAGAAAACGATACAAAACACAGACTTATCTGTCATGAGTTCTATTGTGGAGATTTATATCCGATACATACGGGGAATATTTTTCAAATCTTGAGGATTTTTCTGGCAAATCAGTCAGTCATGCCAGAGTCAACAGTGTTGAGCTCAGGAGTCACTACCAAGTTTTCCATCAGAACTTGTGTTTGTTGAGAATCAGCAGAGGATTTTCTCAGGGCTGTACGTATATCTATGTTTATTTTACCTCTTCCTCCACTGACTGTTCTCTATTCCGTGTCCTTTCCTTCTCCTCTTCCCTGGTGCATGTAGGGCGGCTGAGGAGGCGATGATTTCAGATCTGGATGAGAACAACCCCGGCACGGAGTGGGAGCGGGTGGCTCGGCTCTGCGACTTCAACCCCAAATCCAGCAAGCAGGCCAAAGACGTGTCCCGCATGCGCTCCGTCCTCATCTCCCTGAAGCAGTCCCCACTTGTCCGCTAGGCAGCCAAGGCTGGGCGTTATTCCATATCATCCTCCATCACCACACAACAACCAACCCAACTACCGATGTCCCATCTGTATTGTAAGGACAAGGGGGCTTGAACCTCATCTGTCCATATCTGTTTGCCATACACAGCCCTGTGTTTTCTCCCCAGTGGAAGGATATAGCCAGTGGTCCCACCCCCACCTATCTCCTCCTGCCAGGGCTGTAGAGATTAGCCTTGAAGCACCAGCTCACCATTTTCTACCCCCTGAAAGGTTTTTACCTTTGTGCACCTCTTCCACAGACCAGTCAAGACCTTGTAATTCCTCTTCCTTGTTGTTTAAAGAGATCAGGGCCAGTTAGATCTTCTCCGGGTCTGACGGTCTGTGGTCTTGTGTAACACTTTTGTAAGGGTGGTGAGTTGGGACACTAAAAGGGAAGGGTTGATGTTTGTTTGGGCCGACAGCTACACTACAACCTGCTTCTCATGGCCCCCAAATAATATCATTCCCATCATGCTGTACTCTCACTCTTAACCTGTCAATCTTATGAATCTTTCATTTCACCTTCAAGGGTTGATTGATGATAAATGGATTTATTCACTTTTTGCCCTCCAACATATCACCTCATGTTTTCCCAACCTTACAAAAAAAATGTATCCTCAGAGTTTTTCTTTGTTGTTTTTTTAAGGACCAAACTCTAAGACAACTCCAAATTCAGTGTGTGTCCTTTGAACTGTGTGTGTAGAGCCTGATTGTGGCATGTTGTGTTAAATTTTCCAATCTATGCATTTCCTTTTGAACCCCCCCCCCCCCCCCAAACCAGGAAGTGAACAAAGTCCAGTCATTACAATAAATGTCAATAAATGTGACCCGTTTGTATGTGCATTTAAACCTCAACAGTGTGCGTATGTACTCTATGTGTGCACCTTTGTACATATACAGAAGGCAATATATATACAGTATATAAAACATTTATGTCACTGAAATTAGACAGTTGTGGTTTTAAAGAAAAGTAGATATCAGCCAGCTGCTGCTTGACCATGCGTGTTCATTGTCCATTTGATTTCAATATCAGTAAAAAGTGAATTAAAGTGTTTATCCTGTCATTCTTCCACTTGATATTGAATGTTATTGTGTGGCTTCTGGAAAGATAAAAGTTTAACTAACCTGTTATGTATAAAATAATTTATTTTCCATAAAGGAGAAAAACTAGCTTGTGTAGAAAATAACGATCGCAGTCTGACACAAAAATACAAAATACAACTATAAATATATCAAAACAAGCACATTCTTCCTATCTCACTCCACTCTTTGTTGTGTTGGATGCACTTTGGTTTGTTTGCAAAATCCAGGAAGAGAAGGTGGGATGAGCTAGTTTCATTTGACTAAAGTTTGAATCAACACCTGCTCCATTACGTGTAGTTTTAGCACCTGTGGAGGTGGGACTCCTCGGGCTTACTATAAAAGGCAAATTGTACCACTTGGACATTCCTACAAATTTTTTCACCTGAGGGACGTTCGCTTCACTTGGCATCTCTCACCTGTCAAGTTGTGAAAAATCTCACTCCTGTCTGCTATTCACTCATCAGTTCACCTATATCACCAGAATGCCTCTGCAGTTTGAGCTGTGTCCCGGAAGAATGATCGGAGGTGACCATCTATGCTTCATCATTGCTGAAATTGGACAAAACCACCAGGGAGACATTGAGATTTCCAAAGAAAATGATCAAAATGGCAAAGGTAAATTAAAAAGGTGAAACTGTGTCTATAAAGAAGATAGTAATTTTAAAAAAAAATGTTGTTTTGTGCTGTCAAAATCAATCCATGCTCTGCTCTGCTCTGCTCTTCTCTTCTCTTCTCTTCTCTTCTCTTCTCTTCTCTTCTCTTCTCTTCTCTTCTCTGCCCCGTTGTCTTCTCAGGACTGTGGTGCAGATTGTGCTAAATTACAGAAAAGTGAATTAGAGTACAAATTCAGCAAGCGAGCCTTGGAGCGCCCCTACAATTCAAAGCACTCCTGGGGCAAAACTTACGGTGAACACAAGCGTCACTTGGAGTTCAGCCATGATCAGTACCGGGAGCTGAAAATCTATGCAACAGAGATTGGTATCTTCCTCACAGCCTCTGGCATGGATGAGGTAACATATATTTGAATACACAGCCCAGGTCCACTTTACTCCACAAGACAAGTGTAATACATTTCAGCACACTGGCTGTTCTTGACATTATTGTATTCTTTAAGATAAAAAAAAAAATACAATGGATGAAAAGAAGAAGAAAGAATTGCTAATACTTAGCCTATGGAGGTTGGACATTGAAATACTTAAGAGCAGAGAACATACATAGGTTTGTGCTCTAACTACGTTGATTTGCATAGATGGCTGTGGAGTTCCTCCATGAGCTGGATGTGCCTTTCTTCAAAGTTGCTTCCTGCGATGCGAACAACTTCCCCTATCTGGAAAAAACTGCCAAAAAAGGTAAAAAGCTATATAGTATGTAACCTCAAATGACTATGACCTGAACCAGTGTTATGGAGGTACTCGCCTGATAACATCAGCTAGACGTTGCTTTCCTTGTTCCTCAACATCTACAGGTTGTAACAAAGTTGTAAAAGAAAAAAATGAACAGAAAACAGGTGTGCGAGGGTTAGGGTAAGGCACTTTGAAATGTTGGATATTCCAGCTCACCTCTAAGCTGAAAGAAAAATAGATTCCACATAACTGTTATTCTGCTTTCTTCAAACTGATTTTCATATTTGGAGGTAAAACCCTGCACTATTTTGACCACACCTATGCAAATATTTTCTACCACAGTGCAAATTTAGGTCACAAAATGTGAGCGATGTGTCTCTGGAGTCATGGATGGCGCTGAGGAGAAGGGAAAACAAATTCCAACTTTTAAGGGAACATGCAAAAGAAGAAGGAATCAAAATATGACCACAAGCCAGTGCATTAAATCTCAGATTGTTTACTGTATGTTGATGAAAGTGATGTTTTATGAAAAAAAGGTTCATGCATGCTGTCATAGCTTAGTATGAAAACCAAGGCTGAGCTTGCAAATGTAAAGAAAACTCTGTTCTTTTTGTGAATAAATTCAGGGTGGTGGATCCTATGACACACATCATAACTTTCTCTATGTACCGATCTGTCTGTGTCAGGGAGGCCCATGGTGGTGTCCACTGGGATGCAGTCCATGGAGACGATACGTCGGGTCTACAAGACAGTGAAGGAGCACAACCAGAACTTCACCCTTCTGCAGTGCACCAGTGCCTACCCTCTGGATCCAAAAGATGTCAACCTCAGTGTGATAGCAGTAAGAGCAAAAGAACAAGTGTCTCCTCCCAGTCGGTCGTCATGTCCAATGAGTCCTCCCTGTTTGGGAGAGAGGAGTAATAGGAGTGTTGATTTCATATTACATCCTTCAAACCTGGAATTAATCATGATACAAGTGGTTAATTGATCAAACAACAATATAAACGTTTCCCAAAGCTAAAAGTCTATAAATGTGGATTACACAGCAGTTCTTTGACTATATAATAATAATATGGACATGCTGGATGTCATGTAGTGTGTGTTACCTCGTGTGAAGGATGCTGACAGTATGGTCACATGAAGGACATTGTCTTAAAATCTACATGTTACATTTCAAACATTCTATGGGACAGAAGTTTGGGGTTAAACTATTGCATAGGAACATCTCATGAATTACAGAACAGCTAGATATTTAATTTTACATTCTTCCTCAGATATGTGTCTGTGAAGAGAGTTCTGCTGGTCACTACCCAGGACTGGAATGTGGGTTGTAGTTCATGACTCTTATCTAGAGAGGGACAGAGGAAGGGAGGGTGGTGTGTGTGTGCGTGTGTGTGTGTTCATCAGTGGCGATTGCTCTAAGACTGCAAGGGAAGCTCAGCTTCCCCTAAAATTTCAACAAAATAAGTGGTCAAATATGTGCTGTTGTGTGTACATTTCATTGACTAAATATGCGCTAGAACACGTTCATCTTTTGTTCAGAATCAGCTCCTTATCACAGGTAACCGACACGACTTCTTCTCATTCATCCCCGCAGCGCCACAGACCTTTACACAGTGTAGACGCTGAGCGTCTCCTGACTTCAATGGGGAAGCAAAGAGTGGGTTGTTCCACTGCAGCGAAACTACACGGTCATTGGATAAATGCTGGGCTTTGTCCCGCCCATCGGACGCTCAGCGTCTCTGGGGGTCTATGGGACAGTGGGCTGGCCCGGACGCTCGGCTTCTGCATGATGATTGGATGATCTGTCTGAGGCTGAGTCCCTTTTGGATTGACAGCGAAATGAGCGAATCAGCGATCTTGAAGTATAAGCAGCCACCGGAGCAGTTTTCAAGTTTTTCATTCCGTTGTTGATCTGGAGACATTACTGATCCTCAGCGACTTTCTTCTGTCACGCGAATTTACATATAAATAAACGGACACATTTTATGTTGTAGGCCGAAAATGAGCTTCCCCTCCTTATAAGACCAGCAGCCGCCACTGGTGTTCATGCATGGCACAGACAGGCCAGGATTCACACCTTAGTGTTAATCAGTCCTTTTGTTGTTACTTGTCCTATATAAGAGACAATCAAATATCATTAGATAAAGTCTTATTGTTACAAACTGGAGATTTTGCCTATATTCTCCATTTGCCTGGTGTCCATTGGTTGATCCTCTGGAGCTGACCCTTTGACCTTTGGTCTGTTTCTGTGTCGTTCGGACATGCTAAAAGCATGGTCTGTGGGGCGTTGTGTGGTGTAGTGCGCCCCATGTGTAGAGGCTACGGTCCTCGCTGCAGTCGGTCCCGGTTCGAGTCCCGCATAGGACGGCCTTTGCTGCATGTCAGTGCCATTTCCTGTCTCTCTACTGTACTGTCAAATAAAGGCATAAACCCCCCCCCCCCAAAAAAAAGCATGGTCTGTTTGTGGAAGAGGGGTCCTTTGTCTCTGTTTCCTATCAATTTGATAGTTTGATGGTGGGAAGAGTCGCGAAGTGTCAATTGTGGGTCCGTAACTCTGCATGTCCTTACAATGAACTTCCTTAATGGCTTGTGACTGATACCAGGTATGTATGCTACATGTCCAATGAGTCCTCCCTGTTTGGAGTGCATCTCTGATCTCTACTGAATAGTCAAACTGAAAACACCTCAAAGTGTGTGTGAATAAATACAGTATACATTTGTAAAAAGCACTCTGCCTTTTTAAGAGGAATGATTCCCTGATATTGTGATGTATCACACGTGACTGTCTTGCTGTTCAGTTTAATGCATTTTGCAGAATTATAAGAAATACTATAGTGAGTCTTCCTTGAGATGTATTATCTCTGTCTCTGTGCCAGCACTTGTGCTTCTTGGGTGTAGCCCATCCTTTCTTAAACAGCATGGATGGTTTCATAAGTTGAAATCTGATAAAAAGGCATTGTATTTATAACTAGACAAACCGGCTACGACCAGGTATAGGGGCAGTCTGTTTACCTCTGTAGTCAAGGACTTGCACTAATCAGAAACACGCTCAACAATGATGTACTATTCAAAGTGCCTGAATGTGATAGGATATCACAGGTTTAATTATGCCTCAGTATTGTGGTGCATGTACAGTTTACTCCACTTGATCAGTTTGAAGAGAGTCCATGATGACCGGTTAGACTGAAAGTGTATTGTGTCTCAACCAACAAGCCTCCCTCCTTCATCAGAGAGTCTAGCAAGTGAGACACCATGTCGGGGAAACTTTATCACACTCAGCTAACACTTTTATAATTAATTTAATCAGCTCAACTCATGAATAAAACCTGCTTTCCAACAGTGCCATTGTTTTTGAGCATATACACATCTATGAAAAACATTCTGTGAAGGTTCTGTGATTCAGAACCTCCAAAGCAGAACACAAGCCAGGGATTGAGGGTGAAATGTATTCTTTATCGCAAACCCAAAAGGGGAAGTTGAACTGAGGATGAGGATGGGGGAAAAAAGGGTCGGGGTTTGGGCAGGATGACAGGTAGGGGTGGTGTCCAAGGGCAAAGTTGCAGGGGAAAGGGATTGGGTCGGCTGCGGGCAGAGAGGGGGAAAATGGACTCCTCGACAGATCATGCAGTAGTGGAGCCAGGTGGAGAGCCACAGGTGACTGGATTCTGACAGATAGGTGGGATCAGGACTGGGCAGGCAGGCAAAAAAACAGAGCTGGACGTGGCAAAATACCACTATTGGTGACTGAATGATCTGGCGAACAATGGTGAGATCAGTGTGTTTATACTGGTGTTGATGGCAAGATGAATATCAGGTTTGGAAGGAGACTGGTGGGAAAAGGAAGCTCAGGAGGCCACACTCAGCTGCACTGGGACACACACACACAAAAAGACACACCAATAGCATGGACTGGGGACAAACAGAACACGAGAGGGAAGGGAACACAGCAGAGACGAGAGGAAAACGGGACCTGATCCTAACACATAGATAACAGGCATTAGACACAACACACACTAAAAGCATTAGTGGCAAATGAATTGCATGGCTGTAGTGTTTGTACAACTTTAACAAGATAAATGTTGGACACATTTGCATGTCAGTGAGAATGCATGCAAATATTAGCTGGGTATTAGCTGGTCAGCTACATTTGCATCCTTGTCCTCTTTGCTTTCTGTACGCCATAGGCAAACAAAGGAAAAATAGTTGCACCACCCGCCCTGTCCAAACTGAGAAGCGCATCACAGCTGGCTTGTAAATTTCCCTCATTCAATAGTAACATCATCTCTGTTTGGAATGATCTGTCCCTGCCTAATTTCTCCAGCAGTAAATCATGATAAAATTGTGATGTGTGATTACATGTTTGAATATATAGGCTACACTTTAATCACATGCAGTGCCTATATATGTATAGTGTATTTGCAGGGAATTTACAGACAACTGGTGCTAGGATTTCTCTTGCAATCTCTGTTGATTTCAAAGGTGCCAGATGTGGTCCTGTAATAGTAATTAATGTTTCTGTGTTGTTCATCTATCAAATAAAATTGATCTCAATAAGCTTACTTTATTTTTATTTAACAATTCTCTATCTTTTCAAATTTGATTTGGGGGTTTTCCAGTCTCACCTTACTTACAGTACATGTCAAGACTATGTTTAAACTAAATTTTGTGTAAAATTGTCAACTAATGGTTTTATTTAGTTTCAGTTTTGGAGTTTATACATTTTGCATTTTAAGCTAACCCTAACTCATGTCAAGAGATTTTTTTCAGGTATGTTATTTCTTGGAAAATTGTTTTGCCCCAGTAAATGTAAATGGAGTGGAAACCAAAAACAAAATGAGAGTACATGTTGTACTGTTGTACTGATGAACATGTTTGGCTACCAAGTCATTTTGGATTCTCTGTGTCCTTTTTGAGCTGCTACTTCCCTCACTAAAACTTATTACAACTAGTAAAACCAGTGTGCATCGTTATTAACAAGGTTTTGCAAAAATGAAGTAACAAAATCCTCAGATTACATCATTCCTGGCACACCAGTAGGCCTACATTTAAATTGCTGAAATTTCCACTGTGAAATATGACAAAGGCACAGGCTCCTGTCATGTGCTGTTCCACACAATATCTGGTTTTGTGAGTCCATGCTTATCTTTTGGTTGTGAGGATCGTCTTACTATCTGGCATTTTAATCACCTCACAGTCTGTAAAGACTATTGTTTAAAGATGTGATGTTTATCATCAGAGCGTCTGAGTCACATCACAACAGCCCTGCCAGCTACATTCATTCAAATATAAATTTGATCATATGTAAAGAAATTACGTACAGAAGTCTTCATTTTTTGCACCATCGGGTGCTGCACTGTGGCTGTGTCATGACATTAAACTTGCCTTTGGAGGGAAAGAGACAAACTCCAGTTAGACCATATATTAGGGTCTCCTATTTGGTTTCTAATTAAAGTATAATTTGGTGTAATAATGTCTAAGTATAATTTATTTTGGATTTAAATAGGGTATAACTATGTTTGTATACTGTCTAATAAAGAATAAAGTTTTTTATAGTTTTGTCTAATTTGATACAAAATATGGCTTGTTACATATAAGGGACACACAAGTAAGAAGTTATTGACTAATTTATCCCGGCTGTAAAATTGTACTCTATGTTTTTATTTTGTTAGTATCTGTTGCTTTAGAAATACAAAATTTCCAATAAATTTAAAGTTAGAAAAAGTATTTTCCCAAACAATATGACACTGGATGCACCATTATATCAAATGTGTATATTCCAGATATCTGTGCTTTCATTTATTCTTATTTCCCTCAAACTGACATATTTGGTGTCTTGGAAAAAACTGAGATCTCCACCAAAATACAACTATAAATATATCAAAACGAGCAGCTTCTTCCTATCTCCCTCCACTCTTTGTTGTGTTGGATGCACTTTGGTTTGTCTGCAAAATCCAGGAAGAGGAAGTGGGATGAGCTAGTTTCAGTTGACTGAAGTTTGAATCAACACCTGCTCCATTACGTGTAGTTTTAGCACCTGCGGAGGTGGGACTCCTCGGGCTTACTATAAAAGGCACATCGTACCACTTGGACATTCCTACAAATTTTTTCACCTGAGGGACGTTCGCTTCACTTGGCATCTCTCACCTGTCAAGTTGTGAAAAATCTCACTCCTGTCTGCTATTCACTCATCAGTTCACCTATATCACCAGAATGCCTCTGCAGTTTGAGCTGTGTCCCGGAAGAATGATCGGAGGTGACCATCCATGCTTCATCATTGCTGAAATTGGACAAAACCACCAGGGAGACATCGAGATTGCCAAGAAAATGATCAAAATGGCAAAGGTAAATTAAAAAGGTGAAACTGTGCCTATAAAGAAGATAGTAATTTAAAAAAAAAATGTTGTTTTGTGCTGTCAAAATCAATCCAGTCTCTTCTCTTCTCTTCTCTGCCCCGTTGTCTTCTCAGGACTGTGGTGCAGATTGTGCTAAATTACAGAAAAGTGAATTAGAGTACAAATTCAGCAAGCGAGCCTTGGAGCGCCCCTACAATTCAAAGCACTCCTGGGGCAAAACTTACGGTGAACACAAGCGTCACTTGGAGTTCAGCCATGATCAGTACCGGGAGCTGAAAATCTATGCAACAGAGATTGGTATCTTCCTCACAGCCTCTGGCATGGATGAGGTAACATATATTTGAATACACAGCCCAGGTCCA
>NW_019525039.1:1604841-1636700 GCF_002814215.2 Seriola lalandi dorsalis
TTCAAACTGATTTTCATATTTGGAGGTAAAACCCTGCACTATTTTGACCACACCTATGCAAATATTTTCTACCTCAGTGCAAATTTAGGTCACAAAATGTGAGCAATGTGTCTCTGGAGTCATGGATGGCGCTGAGGAGAAGGGAAAACAAATTCCAACTTTTAAGGGAACATGCAAAAGAAGAAGGAATCAAAATATGACCACAAGCCAGTGCATTAAATCTCAGATTGTTTACTGTATGTTGATGAAAGTGATGTTTTATAAATAAAGGTTCATGCATGCTGTCATAGCTTAGTATGAAAACCAAGGCTGAGCTTGCAAATGTAAAGAAAACTTACTTTTTTGAAAATAAATTCAGGGTGGTGGATCCTATGACACACATCATAACTTTCTCTATGTACCGATCTGTCTGTGTCAGGGAGGCCCATGGTGGTGTCCACTGGGATGCAGTCCATGGAGACGATACGTCGGGTCTACAAGACAGTGAAGGAGCACAACCAGAACTTCACCCTTCTGCAGTGCACCAGTGCCTACCCTCTGGATCCAAAAGATGTCAACCTCAGTGTGATAGCAGTAAGAGCAAAAGAACAAGTGTCTCCTCCCAGTCGGTCGTCATGTCCAATGAGTCCTCCCTGTTTGGAGTGCAGTATAATAACATCTCTGATCTCTACTCAATTGTCAAACTGAAAGCGCCTCACAGTGTGTGTGAATAAATACAGTATACATTTGTAAAAAACACTCTGCCTTTTTAGGAGGAATGATTCCCTGCTGAATTGCACAGATATTGTGATGTATCACACGTGACTGTCTTGCTGTTCAGTTTAATGCATTTTGCAGAATTATAAGAAATACTATAGTGAGTCTTCCTTGAGATGTATTATCTCTGTCTCTGTGCCAGCACTTGTGCTTCTTGGGTGTAGCCCATCCTTTCTTAAACAGGATGGATGGTTTCATAAGTTGAAATCTGATAAAAGGTATGGTATGTATAACTAGACAAACCGGCTACGGCCAGGTATAGGGGCAGTCTGTTTACCTCTGTAGTCAAGGACTTGCGCTAATCAGAAACACGCTCAACAATGATGTACCATTCAAAGTGCCTGAATGTGATAGGATATCACAGGTTTAATTATGCCTCAGTATTGTGCAGTGTTTGGGTGGGGGTGGGGGGGTCGGTGGGGGGCAGGCATACACAAATGACTGATGACTGATTAAAATACTATTTTTACCTAACCATCATCATGGAGTAGTGGAGCCAGGTGGAGAGCCACAGGTGACTGGATTCTGACAGATAGGTGGGATCAGGACTGGGCAGGCAGGCAAAAAAACAGAGCTGGACGTGGCAAAATACCACTATTGGTGACTGAATGATCTGGCGAACAATGGTGAGATCAGTGTGTTTATACTGGTGTTGATGGCAAGATGAATATCAGGTTTGGAAGGAGACTGGTGGGAAAAGGAAGCTCAGGAGGCCACACTCAGCTGCACTGGGACACACACACACACAGACACACCAATAGCATGGACTGGGGACAAACAGAACACGAGAGGGAAGGGAACACAGCAGAGACGACAGGAAAACGGGACCTGATCCTAACACATAGATAACAGGCATTAGACACAACACACACTAAAAGCATTAGTGGCAAATGAATTTTGACTTCTTCCCTTTCTCCTCCTGAAGGAATATCAGAAGGAATTCCCAGATGTTCCCATTGGATATTCCGGACACGAGCAGGGGATCTGCATCACCGTGGCCGCCGTGGCGATGGGGGCAAAGGTCGTGGAACGCCATGTGACCCTGGATAAGACCTGGAAGGGAAATGACCATGAGGCGTCCCTGCAGCCCACAGAGCTGGCAGATCTGGTCCGAGCCATCCGACAGGTGGAGGTGGCGATGGGATCACCTGTCAAGCTGATGCTACCCTGCGAGAAGAGCTGCCACGATAAGGTTGGTTGGATTCCATACAAGAGACTAAAGTTCAGGGTGTCTCCACTTTAGCTGCTCTCATTTTAGCCATTCTTTCTTTTTTTAACCTGTCGCTCACAAGTCCCCCAACTTTAATATAACGCCATTTTAGTTTTAAACAAAGGGACTTTTTCAAATAATAAAGAAATTGTCTTTGCAAACAATGGTCCGCCATCTCCCATCAAGAGTGTGACAGATCACTCTCTGGGCACATGAACACACTTCTTTGTGCATGCAGTCTTTGTTTCTATCCTGTTGTTTTTTTGCATGTGCACAACCACCACCTTAGTTCAGGAAAAACGCAAATATGTGAAAGTAATAAACAGAGAATAGTAATAGTAATAGTAATTTTCCTAACATGATGTGTACTGTAGCAGAGTTAAATAATAATTAAATTATTTCCTCCAACTGATATGAGCTGATATGATGATCAGATAGATGCATATCAAATAGCTCCACTGGAAATCATATGGTCCAATATTTTTTCCTTTCCCAATTTGTCAGTTTTAATAATATGACAATGGTTTTGTTTTGTTTGTCTCCTCTCTTTTTTTGATTCCAGTTGGGCAAGTCAGTGGTGGCCAAGGTGGCCATCCGCAAAGGCGTGGCTCTGAGCCTGGACATGTTTGCAGTGAAGGTTGGTGAGCCAAAGGGCATCTCTCCAGAGAATATGCAGCAGCTTGTGGGCAAGAAGCTCAAAGTGGACGTGGAGGAGGATGACAGCATCTTGGCAAACATGATAGAATAAGGGAGAGAGAGAGGCAGACAGACAGAGAGAGGGATAGAAGGAGAGAGATGAGAGGCAGAGAGAGAGGCACACAGGGAAATGATTTACAGTGAGATTTACAGTGTGAACAGAAAGAGATACAGTAGAGTGAATGATAGGGACGCCAAAAAGAAGAATTGAGGATTAGGACTGTGTATCTGAGTGAAAGAGAAAGACAAGAGGTTTGAAAGGCAAATTACACTCAGGCTGGTCAGGTCTGAACAGGATTAAACCACAGCCATCTATGGAAATCAACGTAGAAAAATTACTCAAGCAGTGATGATGACAGTTTATTTAAAAGGGGTGTGTTGTTGGGAAATGTATTTGTGTAGTATTGCCAAGTCAGTTATGCACCTCAGTTCAGAACTCTGGATTAACACAATAACATACTCTAACATAATGAAAACATATTCTCACAGTAAAAGCCAAAAACTGGAGTTGCATGACTGTAGTGTGATTTGTACAACTTTAACAAGATAAATATTGGACATATCTGCATGTCACTGAGAATGCATGCAAATATTAGCTGGTAATCGGCTGGTCAGCTACATTTGCATCACAGCTGGCTTGTAAATTTCCCTCATTCAATAGTAACATCATCTCTGTTTGGAATGATCTGTCCCTGCCTAATTTCTCCAGCAGAAAATCATGATAAAAGTGTGATGTGTGATTACATGTTTGAATATATAGGCTACACTTTAATCACATGCAGTGCCTATATATGTATAGTGTATTTGTGGGGAATTTACAGACAACTGGTGCTAGGATTTCTCTTGCAATCTCTGTTGATTTCAAAGGTGCCAGATGTGGTCCTGTAATAGTAATTAATGTTTCTGTGTTGTTCATCTATCAAATAAAATTGATCTCAATAAGATTACTTTATTTTCATTTCACAAAACTCTATCTTTTCAAATTTGATTTGGGGGTTTTCCAGTCTCACCTTACTTACAGTTAGTCAAGACTATGTTTAAACTAAATTTTGTGTAAAATTGTCAACTAATGGTTTTATTTAGTTTTAGTTTTGGAGTTTATACATTTTGCATTTTAAGCTCAAAAACTGGAATGACTACCATTTTCTTCGTCCACTTTTTCACCTGTACTGTGTGCTTTAATTTATGGTTCACTACGAAAGAGGAAGTCCTCCCACATCCCGGATGTGCAGCGCATAAACTGTTCCGGTCGGCTTTTCCCAGAGACAACTCACCACAGTCTTCTGTGAAGAAATTATTTTAACTAGTTGCTCTTCGTTTCCATTCTTGTGAACAAAATGCCTTTAAAGTTTGAGCTGTGTCCCGGTAGAATGATCGGAGGTAACCATCCATGCTTCATTATAGCTGAAATTGGACAAAACCACCAGGGAGACATCGAGATTGCCAAGAAAATGATCAAGATGGCAAAGGTGATTTAAAAAAAAAAAAACACACGCAACAACGTATTAGTTTATTTTGAATGTTTTTCCTTTCTCTCCTTCTACAGCTTGCTCGCACGCGCGCACACACTCAGGAATGACATGACGTCCAATTTACAATCTTGCTCGCCACAGCTTCCTCCTCTCAATCGTTAATTTGAATAAAATATAAACATAGCTAATGTGTGTTTATCGAGCTTAAAGCTTGAATCAATAGTTATGCATATAATGGGGTGTTTAATGTAGGCTACCAGCTGCAATTGGCGGTAAAGGACTATGTAACAGGATGTCGAGCCATGTAGTAGAATGATAAATTGCCGGATTTGTGAATGGAGTCTGGCGTGTAAATTTATGCATCGCACATAGTAGTAATAAAAGTGGCCTTACTAGACTACTATATTCATGTGACGCCATTGTACATGCCTGTTTTTTCAACATTATAGATAAGCTAATATGTCTGATTTTCACCTTAGTCCCAGGTACTGGTAGGTATGGCTGCTGACTTAAAACCATGTATATAATTATACAAAGCCACAGTATGTTGCAGCCTTGGGCTACATAAAAAAACAGTAATGATGCTATCTGCCTTCAGTTCACTAAAAAGGGATAGATGCATGGAGTGTACTGGTGCCCTCTGTAGTTTGGTTTCTGGCTGTAGTTTTGTGCAGCAGTGGAAAGACATTAAATGTAGATTTAAAAAAAAAAAAAAAGAAGAAATTCAGAAATAAAGCCAAAAACTTCAGTATGACATCTTCTTTATAGTCTAAGTATTGCTTTGTTTTGACAGGTATTGCAGCCTGTCAGGGCTGTAAATATATTAATCCAATGTTAGTTTAGTACTGTGAATTTTATTTTCCATACATGTTGATTTGTGTATTTGCTTTTAAACAAAAAAAATCATACTGTGTTCAGCTGACCTAGTAGGAAGCTCCTGTTATCTCTTTGTGATCTCTAGCACCATCTTCTGAATTTACAGTTATATATCACTTGTATTCAAAAACATTATTGGAATCCCTTAAAATAAATCATCACTACTTAGTTTGATTTAAAGGCTTCATCTTCTTTTTAGCTCTCACTTATATCCACCTTCACAGGACTGTGGTGCCGACTGCGCCAAATTCCAGAAGAGTGAATTAGAGTACAAGTTCAACAAGCGAGCCTTGGAGCGCCCCTACACCTCCAAACACTCATGGGGGAAAACATACGGTGAACACAAGCGCCATCTAGAGTTTAGCCACGAGCAATACAGGGAACTGCAGAAATATGCCGAGGAGGTGGGGATCTTCTTCACTGCCTCAGGGATGGACGAGGTAAGAAAGATAGAGAGGTTTCATGACATTTCAATCAGGCTTAAGTTGAACTTAACCATAACTCATTCTGTCTTTAGATGGCAGTGGAGTTTCTCCATGAGCTCAATGTGCCTTTCTTCAAAGTGGGATCTGGAGACACCAACAACTTCCCCTATCTGGAGAAGACTGCCAAGAAGGGTGAGCGTGAACTGTTGTTACTGGAAAAATGTTGACCATAAGCAAAGAGATCTAAACCTTGAATGTGCTCCCTATCAGTCTGGCTGATGTGCCATTTGATGAGCAAACAAGCCACAAGTGTCTAATGTATGATTCTTATTCAGACTACTCTTCCTTGACATTCCTGCTTGAACTCCTGGGACTCTCTGAGAGTAAAAAAAAGTGTTGCCATAGCAATTTGCCTTCTACGTTAATCGTATTTTTGCCCTCTTGTGTGTGTCAGGACGTCCCATGGTGGTGTCCAGTGGGATGCAGTCCATGGAGACGATGCGTCGGGTCTACAAGACGGTGAAAGAGCACAACCAGAACTTCACCATCCTGCAGTGCACCAGCGCCTACCCTCTGGAAGCTGAAGACGTCAACCTCAGAGTGATCACTGTAAATACAATAGAATCAGATTTTACCAAATGTTGGTTCATCGTCATGATGTTCAAGTAAACAAGTCCATGTTGTGATGGCAAGATATTTGTTTTGCCAAATCCAAATTTTACTGTTTATCTTCCCAGATACAAGACATGAAAGATGATTCTAGTAAAAGTATTTCCATACCTTTTGTGTTAAAGTTGAATTAGGATAAGCATTTATTTTGTCCTAATACTTTCTAATTCAGTTTTTTTTTTCCTTTTTAAAACCTGGATAAAGTTCATAATCTAAGCTGTAATTATATTGTATGAATTTGAGTCCATCCTACAACCTCAAATCCAGATTTCGCTGAGTTCTGTTTTCCACTCTTACAGCAAAAAAGGCAGAATTACCATAACCATTAGTTTTTATTAATGTTCACAAACTTAAGCTATATCCTGATTATTAGATAGGAGCATCATAACATATGAAGAGTGTCTCACCCACAACAGGAATACCAGAAGGAATTTCCTGATATTCCCATTGGCTACTCGGGACACGAGTCTGGGATCAGTATTTCGGTGGCGGCCGTAGCTCTTGGGGCAAAGGTCATCGAGCGTCACATAACCTTGGACAAGACGTGGAAAGGAAGTGACCACGCAGCCTCACTGGAGCCCTCTGAGCTAACCGAGCTGGTCCGCTCCATCCGACTGGTGGAGAGGGCACTGGGCAGCGGCCTCAAGCAGATGCTACCCTGCGAAAAGCCATGCCATGATAAGGTTAGAATTCCTCTTTCTTCAAGAAAATAAGAGTTAGGGTCAGAAAAGTTAAAGAGGACATTTGAGATATTACTTTTCCTAATTTTCTTTCAACTTTATGTTAACTAATGTCTCTCCCCTCTTTCTTTTTCCATTAGTTGGGTAAGTCAGTGGTGGCAAAAGTAAAAATCCCCAGAGGAACCGTCCTGACTGTGGACATGTTGGCAGTAAAAGTGGCTGATCCCATGGGTGTTGCAGCTGAAGACATCTTCCAGCTGGTCGGTAAGACCGTGTCGGAGGACTTGGAGGAGGACGACAGCATCACGCCAGGGGTGGTGGACAGCTACGGAAAAAGGGCTAAGTGCTGAGGATGGAAGAGAGGTTTAAAATGAGTTAAAAAAAAAAAGAAAAAGGAAAAAGGCACTTAATTTGAGAGGAAATTGAATTGTTTCCTCTGTGGATAAATCTGAAGGAGCTCAAGATGACACCCGCAGGAGTGTGATGGTAATTTTGTTTGGTGCTGCTGAGATCTCTGACATTCAAGTCATGGACCATACTGTAATTGGAGATTGTATTAGAGTCTGATAGTTTGAATATCATCACAGTTCCTGTGCTCTGATAACTCACCCCCCACCCCCACCCCCACCCCCCTCAGCTCTTCATTTCCAAAGCATTTTTTAATTTTCTAAAAGCCACTTATTACTTACATAATACACAAGCTCTGGCAAACAGGCTCTTTAATCAACCTACCGTTATCTTACAAGAGGCTCGGTAGTAGTTCCAGCTTTTTGTACTTGTGCAGTGCAGTTACTGAGGTCGCAGAAAAGCCAGTTGTTACTGTTAACTAAATATACTTTGAACTGTACACGGTCAGTGTATTCTTTTTGTACCTGCTCACTGAGCTGTCAGGATTGTCGGCCAGAACCAGAATGACTTAATCAAAATGAGTTAGTGTTTGTACTTGCTGTTTAACCTTATTTTTGTCATCAACCAGGCTTCTTCTGTCTTTATTTCTGGCACCAACGCGGTCCACTAACCATCATTTAAGGATGTTGTCAGCATGTGGAAAATGTTGAAGCTGAATGTTGAGAAATCTTATGATAATCTGAAAAGATGAAGCCTCCAATAAAATATCAATTTTCAATCAGATATCAAAATCTCTTTGCAACATTGCTTTGGTCAGTCGGTGTTAAGCATGCATAAAAGTACTCTAACTGTCATGGCAGGTTCTTTATATGTAGTTAATATATTCTGTATAGTAGCATTACCGTTTATTATACTATGTAGCATATAATACTAGTACATACTGTATTACAAAAACATAAAGGAAAGTGGTGTGTGCATTGTCTTGGTAAGTATACATCATTTTAGTTCTTGAACTATTTATTTTTGATGGATCAGGTGATCTGTGTGGATATGAAGAGACATACAAAGACAGCGATGTTGCCAAATAACATCCTCACTGACAGTTATACTTTTAGCTCCAGTGCTGCAGAGGTCATGATGCTAAATGCAGATGTCTCCCTCCTGTTATTTGTGTTATGATGAGATTTTGCCTCCAATTGCAACGAAGTTAAAATAAGTGTAAATTAACTAAGTGTATATTAAGATCATGAAAAGTGGAAAGCAATTTCAAAGGATTTTTTCAAAGCCTTTGAAAGTATAAATTCTTTTACACCATAGGCTCACCAATTTAAAAAAAAAATAAAATAAAAAAATTTGGATGATGTTTTGGACGTGGATCACAACACTGCAGACCTTCCAGCTGATTTACTGCAAACACCATCTTTGTTTGTTACTGCAAGTTTAATGTTACATGGATTATCTTCAGACTGTCTCACCAGTGAACACAGAACACTGAGCACATTGAACGAGGAGAGGTTCATGATCACAGACTAAAGTAAGATTTAAAAATCCCCTTATATTACCTTTCCAATACTTTCTCCGGTCATAACATGTGAGTTAGTACTGGTGGGAAAAATGTTGTGGATATGAGCCCACTGTGTGTTCCAGCTCCCCACAAATGAGTTTACATTTTGTTATGTAGAGAAAAGAACGAGTTGTAACTTCTTTTCATCAAATATACAAGTAGTGTTGTGTTTGAACCACCAGATAGAGCTGTTCCTCTGTTGTCCACATCATCACAGGCTGGATTTACACAAGCAAGAGTGTCAGCCCATATCTGACTGTTACAGTGTTGGTTAAAGTTTTCTTCTTTTTTTTTTTTCATATAAATTGCAGGGGCCACTGTGCTGGGACTGATCCAGTTCTCAGTCTGGATTTCTCTGTGTTTGAGAATCAGGATTTTCCAAGGATTATGCAAAGTTGTCTGTCTGACACAAGTCTCAGGCCTCTAGTGTCATGGTTGTATAGGCTGGCTGTCTAGCTAGAGCTATGTAAAGCTAATTACCAGCCATCTCAGTCATTGATATCATGACCCTCATCACAGTGTAGCAGAACTTTATCTGTTAAAAAAATGAAAGATGTATCAACACGTACTGAAATAGTAAAAGAAACAGATATTCCTATGATATCCATGTCAGAACTTTGAACGTATGTGTTTGGGTTTAATGGTTTTATAGTGTACTTAACATACTTTATATTCAATAATTTCAATATATATTTATTTGAATCATTTTATATAATTTTTTTTTTTCATTTTGCACAAACACAAACAAAAGTTCAAGCTTTTTTTTTTGTACAAACAAAGAGCACATAACCACTGCAGCATTACCAACTATCACCACACACACACACACACACACACACACACACACACACACACACACACACACACACACACACACACACACCAGTCAGCCATAACATTAAAACCAGTCACCGATCTGACCGATTACCTTGGCTGTCCCTGCTCATAGATAAAGGGTCTCTCTCGAACTCATATATAACTTAGAAGCTATTTCAGGCAGGAGCTTTAGCCAATAAGCTGCTGCTGATCCCAGCTTCACAGAGGAACATTATTCTCTTTTACTTTTCACTGACTGGCCTACCAGTGAGATGACTTGGCGACTCCTCATCTTGATTAATTGCAAAAAGAAAAAAAATCGAATCATTTAATGGACTTTCGAAAATTAGTCTGTGATGCAAAATCAAGGTTTATATTTATATAGCCAAGGTTTTGCTAATGTTTATGTTCAGTCACTGTAACTCCAGCTATCTCAAAGTCATCCCCCTGACAGATCTCATATATGTTTGTGAGAGAAGAGTATTGTTTAGTTAACCCAAAACGACTACCAAAGGTCTGCTGGTTTCTTCTGCATGCCAAGAGACTTATTTGTATTTCAAGTTCTGCAGACGATGTACCTCAGCCTACCTAGAAGGAGGGTAAGGTTATCTTGGTTGGTTATGTAACAAGTTCAGCCTTTTCAGAACTTTACACAGCCCTTAATATAGAAGCTATGGCCCAAATAAAGAATTCTTACTGAAGTCAAACAACCTCTGCAGCAAACCAAGTGTCACCTCAGGCCGTGTCATTGGCTTCTTTTTCTACATTGTAGAAGTACACTAATCTGTTACAGGTTTTAATATTGTGGCTGATCAGTGTGTATGTATGTATAGACAAAATATAGAGAGAACACTACACCTTTCAGCCATTTTAGCACAGTTTGTATTTTCGTTTTTTCATTTAACTTCAATATCCTCTGAGCAAGAGTTTAGCAAAAACACACACACCCCTGTTTCTTGAGGCTATTTAATCTTTTAAGTGCTCATGGCAGGGTGAGACCAACTGTAATCCATTAAGAGAAACATTTTGCTTGTGAGGGAAAGTTAGCGGTCCACTCCATTAAGGCTATGCTCCTGTTTAATTGGATAAGAGCAGTTGGAGGTGAGAAACAATAGGCAGGTCTGGTTGGATTTATTCCCAGTAAGGAATATGTTGTTTATGAAGGAAGTGAAATGGAGTAATGCTTTTTATTTTTTTATTTTTTAAAACATCATTCTGACAACAGACTGCCAAAATCTTACAGTTTTCTGGTACTGAGTCATTGATTTTTTTTTTTTTTAATTAATAATTATTAATTACATATTCTTAGGAAACACATTCTTCACCTCTCTTACTCTCTCTCTCACACACACACACACACACACACACACACACACACACACACACACACACACACACACGCACACACACGCACACACACAGGTAGTGCACCTGTAGGCAGAGGTAGAGGTGGAGCTGTGTTAGGGACACGCTACTTAACAGAATAGGTCAGATCATTTGAACTCACTTCCAGGTGGCTATTGAAGCTTACAGTTCTCACGTGTAAAGCCTGACCTGACCTTAGCTTGCACAAATGCACGCACACACACATATAACCCTACTTCTTTCTTTGTAAGGACACTCGGTGACATAATGCATTCCCTAGCCCCTTACCCTAGCCTTAACCATTACAAATGAATGCCTAACCCCAACCCATACCCTCAAGCTGAACCTAAACTGAATTCTAACCCTAAACCTAAAACCAATACTTAACCATCAAAAAGCCTTTTGAAGTTCTGTCAGAAAGTGAGAATGTCCTGTCGTTCCCAAAATGTCCTCACTCTGTTAGGAACATAGTTTTTTTGGGTCGTCACAATGTAGCATTTACAAGTACACACACACACATACACACACACACACACGCACTTCAATGATTTTTGTTTATTTTTGTACATTATTAATTTGATTCCTTTTGGTAAAATGTGGAGGATGGCCTGTCTGTGTGTTAGTCCATATTAGCATGTGTCAGTAGGCTTTATTGTTGTGCTATAAATGCAGGATACAGGATTGTCTCTTAAGAGCAGGTGTTGCTCCCAAAGCCAATTACAGACATGTGGGAAATGAAAGACAGAGGGCATGGTGGCATCATGTCCACCGAGTGGCTGTTTATGACTAAAATGTTGAGTGCAAACAAAAATGGGAAAGAAGGGGTGAAATATACTGAAGAAAAACTTTCTCACACATTCATAGGCAATAGGTGCAAAATTACGGTTCTGGACTTGTCCAAAACTCCATAACTTTAGCTAGACCATAACATCCGCACAGTCCTGGTGCATTGCCTGGTAATTGAGAAGACATTCTGAAATAGTGGAGATCAGACTCACCTCCTCAATTTGAGGCCTGAAGCTGATGGTTGTCCTGCATGTAGAGAGGCTGAGGTATGAACTGCCTGTCGATCCTTAAACATTCCTTCGCATATGGAAGCTGGTGCAACAGCATAACAACAATAGACAAACAATAGATCTATCCCCATCACAGACCCATTCTTTCTTGAAGCTAGCAGTGGAGATGTTGAAATATTACTGAGAATGTTGCCCTAACTTTATTTTGCTTATTTATTTTTTTATTTTTATTTTCTGAGAGAGGGGGTGGGAAGGGGTTTTGTTGTTATCATACTTGAAATTTATTAATTTATCCAAGAACTGTACCTGTCTACTTTATTGGACTATATTTTCTCTGTCTGTTTTTAATTCCGTAAAACCACCATATCAAAAAACTACACATTCATAATAACCAGGAATATACATATAAAAATCTCTGCAAAGGTATCAATAACTGTTATCTAAATAATATGCCAAAATGAAGATGTGCTAGAGTAAAGTTTCATTTAAAAATATCTCTTCTGCCTCTTCCTCTCTATTTGACATCCTCATTTAACCTAAGTAAGTAAGTTTAAGTTAAGTTTAAGTTATACAACTCTAATACATACAGATATCATGCAGCAACTCCTCTGAACTTTGCTCCTGTTCATTTGCACAGAGCAATTGGGATAGTTTTCAAAGGCTTTATGCACAGCACTATGATCTGATGGCACTTAGGCGTCAGCCCCGTCAAGCTGTAAGCTTGTGTAAAACCCAACAAAAAGAAATGATGCATGACACTAGGGGAAGGTGGGAACGGGAGCTGGAGGGGAGGCAATGACAGACAGCACTGATCCTCATTCTTGGGCAGTGACATGGAGAGAGAGAGAGGACAAGGAAGGTGGAGAAAGGTAATAGGAGGGAGGCAGTGTCAAAGGGGGGAGGAACACACGAAGGGAGGGAGGTCCTCAGCTCTGGAGCTGATGTCTTTGAGCTCCACCTCTGCTGTGGGAGGAAAATCTCACTGAGGATTTACTGTTGGGACCTTCAGACTGAACACTGAGCCCTCTGCATCTTTCGTCCTTTGGGATTCAATTTACTGGAATATTCACTCAGAGACTCTGGACGTGCCTACCTGCTGGAGTCCTTCCGGCTGAATGGAAAATATCTGATAGTGGTATGAGAACAAAAATGATGTTTGTGTGCTTTTTGTATGTAGGTGTAGTTTGTCTTTGCTCCAATGTCCACATAGAGTTCAGGGTGTTTCTTGAAGAGCTGCTGTTACAGCACAGCTGGATCTGAATCCTACAATAAATGTTTTACAATACTGACATTGGTGTTTGATAGCAGTTTAGGACTGTTCAGCGTTTAGGACTTATAAGAGTAGGTTTCCACATTGCAGATTGTTCCTGTGTGGATGTGTCATGATTGAGTAGCTGATGTGAAAATTAAGTTCTAAATTGTTGTTCAGTTCATTTTTTGGTTTCAACTTTTTGACTTTGTGCAGTGGCATCGGTGTGCAGGGCCTGAGGCTAATCTAAGTATATCTTCTCAGGGATTAAATTGCTTCCTAATGAGCTTTCACTAATGTCCAAGCTTCACTTAAAGGAGAACTCTCACTGCAGGTTCTCAGCACAATGTCAAAGAGGCCACAGCACTTAAGCAGAATTGGTGCTATTAATACTGCTACTATCAACTACTATTAGCAATTTAGTTAGTACATACTGTAATTCCAGAGTCATGGGTTTCAGATTTAAAAAAAAAAACACACAAAACTTTAAAATGTGATTCTTTTGTAAGCATGAGTTGTAGCATTATCACATAAACACTGACTGTATGTACAGATACAACACTGATCTATCATCAGCTTGGTCTGTTTATATAGAATATCCTGCCCAGCAATTATTATTCATCTGAACCTTGAACCTAATGTCAGCTCTCTTTCAATAATATAGACAATATATCACTGGGTTAGTATCACTGATGCATGAACATGTAAGCGACAATGTTGTGGCAAGTTGAGAAGGAGTTTATTTGAAAAACTGTATATGCTGTCTATCAATAACAGTTCACCAAATCTTCATCTGTGAGGCAGCTGGCAGCAGTAGTTAGATAAATGTGGTGTAAAAAGTTAAATATTTTCACCTGAGATGTAGCAGTGTAGAGGTACACAGTAGCAGAAAATGAAAATATTTAAATAAAAGTGTCTTAAATGTGTACTTAAGTTGAGTAAATGTACTTGGTTTCTGTCTACTACTGCTAACAAGACAAGTATATAGTAAGTGGATGGATATTGAGAGTGAAAAAAGTTAAAAAGAAGCAACACACTCGCATAAGAGTCTTACTTGTGTACTTATGTATTCTCCTCTAATATTATGCATCCATTAAAACTTGTATTACTTTTTTCTCTGTCATCTAGTGAGTAATATGAGGAAGCCTTTGAATGGGCTAGATCCAGGAATCAGACTGCAGGGCTTCCATTGTGTTTAGACCGGGGAGCAACATGCAAACAAATCGGTGAACCGCCGCGGCCTCTCAAACCCCCGCCCTCATCGCCACCAGCACCACCAACCCAGCTTTGGGGGGGATTCCAGACTTTTCCACTCTGCGCCAACCACCATGGATTTCATGCTACCCATAAGAAGTCGAGACATGATGGCTCCCTCCAGCTCTGCTCCTCTTCTGGGCCCTCACAACCGCTGCACCAGGTATCACTACCAGGGCTTCAAGAGAAAGCTGCGGCCTGGACGGATTATGGGCTTCATCATCAGCCTGGTGGTGGTCTCCACTGTCTGTTCATGGAGTGCCTTGTCGCTGGCCACAACGATGGCCACCGAGCTGGAATCGGCCATCGAGGGCTCAGCAGAGGCAGCAGTGCCCCAAAGAACTCTTCTGCAGTACCACAACCTCTCAGCTGTGACAAAGGACACACCGGTGGCCATGCGATCATCTGATGAAGAGTTGAATCACGGGGACTACCCAACGGACTACTTCAGTGTGGAGGAGAGACGTCAGGGCTTTGTGGTATTTCATATGTTTGGCATGTTGTACATGTTCATAGCCTTAGCCATCGTCTGCGATGAATTCTTTGTCCCAGCGCTCACTGTCATCACAGAGAAGCTGGAGATCTCTGATGATGTAGCAGGAGCCACCTTCATGGCAGCAGGAGGCTCAGCCCCAGAGCTCTTCACCTCTGTCATAGGAGTCTTCGTCTCCCACAGTAATGTCGGTATTGGTACCATCGTAGGCTCAGCAGTATTCAACATCCTGTTTGTGATTGGGATGTGCGCCCTGTTCTCCAAAGAGGTGTTGAACCTCACCTGGTGGCCTCTGTTCAGAGACGTCTCGTTCTATATCATTGGCTTGCTCATGCTCATCTACTTCTTTCTGGATAATCAAATCACAGTGGGGGAAAGTATCAGCCTGCTGATGTGCTACACCTGCTATGTGACATTCATGAAGTTCAATGCCAAAGTAGAACTTCTCATCAAGAGCACGCTGGGCAGCAACCAGGTGGACGAACTGGAGACAGCACCAAAGGTGAGCCCAATTTCATCCATCCATCCATCCATCCATCCATCCATCCATCCATCTATCCATCCATCCATCCATCTTCCCTTAACCCCTATTCTTTTGAAGTACCCATCCTACTGCTGCCACTTTCTGCTGAACAGCAGTCATCTTTCACCCCATCTTGGGTGTGAACAGCTGAAGCTTACATTCATCCATCCATACATTTACCCCAATGCTCTCTTTCACCGACTGACCCCTCCAACCACTGAAAGAGCATCCCCATCAGAAACAACCATCAAGAGCTTTCTAAGTCTTAAAGGTACATGTCGGAGAGCAGGGATAATGAAGTGAAAAGGTCTTAAAAGCTGAAAGCATCCAACTAAGATCAAAGTATGAAAGACGCAGTTCCCTTTCTTTCTTTAAGACAACGTTATTAACATGGGTTTCTGATGTGGATGAGGTGATAAGTATTTCTCGGAATGAAACTGTCTGAGTTTCTTGGCTGAAATCTGGGCATCTCGTGATAATTGATCTGAGAAAAAGCATTTGGTTTTTACAGTGAATAGGATCACAGATAAAAAAAAAGGCTCATGACTACTGATCCTGAGTATAGTAGTGCTCCTGTTCTGGGAATCTGCAAGGGTGTTATATTGAGGCACAGAAGGTGTTAAAACAGAGGTTGCTGAACAGACAGCACTCTGTCAGGCAGCCAAGTCCTCTTGAATTCCCCTCTGGAAGGATATAAAGATTTGTCTTAACCTGCCATCTGTGCAGCTCACACAGTGCCAGATGCAGAGCCAGACTGCAGTGTCGTCATGCTGACTAAGTCTAGGAACAGGCCTCATCTTCAGTCACTAAGTTTAGGAACCGAGTCCAGACCAGAGTCCGGAAAGGCTCTCAGAATAGGACTGATGTAACGGAGCTGGTTAGTAAAAAGCCCCATTTCAAATTAATTCAAATACAAAGACAATTTGTTTGTGAATACTTTTGATATGTTTATTACCCATTAGAGTATCTAAATTAACACAACGCACGTGTTTATACATGGTCACATGTATCACATGTATCTTTAGAGATCACTGGTCATTTTCCAAAGAGCTGTGTCAGCGCTATTGGAGGACAAATATGTTTTCAGTTTAAAGTACACAAATGTAAAATTACTATTACATCCAACTTTGAGTCAAAATTCAGTTACCCATTTATTCGTCCAACATGATAATTATTTAATTATTTGTCACAAACCTAGCACTCATCTTCCTATTCTGAGATCCTCAAAGATAATATTAGTGCTTTTCTTTTTTACAGTTTTGTTTAATCCCATGCTGGGAGCAAATCAGTCAGTTTTCCACGTTACAATAACACTGGTTAGATATATATATATATGAATTACATTATTATTTAGACACTGTAATTGTTCTCTTGCCATGGTGAATTCTGATGTTGTGTTGGTAATCCTGAAACCTACATATAGTGTAGATGGATGAATTTCAGATGGATGTCTGAGATGACATCCTGTGTGATAAAATCAGTGGAAAACTAAAAGCAAAGAAAGAAGCAAAGGCATTGTGAAATTAGTCAAAAAGAAAATCCATGTAGCATCTCTCCAACCCCATCAGCACGCTCCCTCCTACAGCTCCCCTCGTATTGGCTATGACACTGGGTAAAGTGGGCAGGGTCTTCTGACTCTGGAGGGAAAGCCTGTAGCGCTGAGTGTTGTTTGTCCTCTTTTTCAACTCAGTCACACTAAAGATCATTTCAGAACATCTGTGGTTATTCGTCCTAACACGGATTACACACAGATTATATAAACCTCTGGGTTTCGGAAAGCGTGAGACATATGAAACTATTTTGACTTTTGAGAATTAAAAACAACCTTCATTTTTTCACTCTGGAAGTGTAATGTTACTGTTTATACTTCACAGTGTGACTCATAATGACAGGATTTTGACCCAGTGGTAACACACTTACAATACCGGTCACTTCACAATCACGAAGCCAATCACTTCACCGGAAGAAGATGATGGGAAAGTATAATTTTGAGATTAGCTTGATGCTGGATTTCTAAATTGAGCTGAGAGCTGATGATGTGATGCAAAAGGTTCAACACACATACACACAAATAAGCTTATTATTGTTATTGGTTTTTCACGTTTGTCTCTCCGTCTGTTGTATGTTCTGTCTGTGTGTGCAGTTGGAGTCAGATCTGTTGCTCTCTGATGTTGTAATCTCATACGGCGCCCAGGTGACAAATGCTAAAACTACTGTAGGCTGATCTTAGAGCAGCTTGCCCGTAGCTTAGACCAGCATCACCCATCACCAGTTCTTCAGGGGCGTATACAGTGCAGTGCTGCTTTTGTTTTTTTCCCAGGAATATTAATTACAGATTATTCACATTTTTATCATTATAGGCCTATAAATTGAGGTCTTCCTCTAAAAATGTAAATCAAACAAACTCTTAAGATACAATAGTGGCTGAAAACACTTCGTAGAATGATGCAACTATTTCCATGGTCATATACATATACATGGTCATATATATATATATATATACATATTTCAAGCCAGTAGATGTTTTAGGCAATTGATGAGCTCATGATCATCAGCCTCAAATATGGTCATATCTGCTTTAAAGCTTTTCCCTTTAACTGCTTAGGTAAGCAAGAAAAAAATGCTTCTCCAGAAGCATGACTTACTTTTATTTAGAAGTTTAAACAGCTATGAGTTATTTGCTTCTGCATTACAGTTACTTATATATAAAAATTAATCTTCTTATATATATAAAAATTAATCTAGTCTTGCCTGTGTCTCCCTTCTCTTCTCCATTTTTTTTCCTAACTGTAGATTGGTAACAGCTGATTCAGTACTTTCCAGTTTCTTTTATTGTCTTCATGCAGATGAAGCCTGTATTTAAGAGTCAGTTACAGACAATAACAATAAGATTTATTTTTCCGAGGCTCCAAGTGTATCATCAGATATTTGATTTGTAAATGCCATATTCTTTGTATTTCTCCTAAACCTGAGAGCTGAATACATTTGTGCACTGATCACCCTCTATTAGTATCAGTGTTGTTACAGAAGCTCTGTTTGACACTTGTGCCCTTCTGGGAATCAGCTGTTCTTCAGGCTGCCTCACCTCAACCCAAGAACAGCTTTTCTCTCTTTCTGTCGTCCGGCACTTGATGTCCAACTACCTTGCCCTCATGTGTCTATAGCTGCTAAATAATCCCCCGGGTTAATACTCTCCTATCCCATTAGCGCCGCTAATAATAGTCTGATGCTCCTTGGGGGAGCAGGAATCAGCAGATCACTGAGAGAAAAGACTGAATATTCTTTTGTCAGCCTGCAGCCATTCTCATAGTGTGGTGTGGTTTTTAGTTTTGTGCATAATTTCGGCTGTTTCAGGCAGTTTTGCTTAGTAGCCTATATATGTTTCACACTGTGTCTGTTTAGGGGAGGGGGAGAGATGATCTGCTGATTTGTTTGCTGATGGCCCTAAAGACGCCAATCCTCTCTGATCCCCTTATCAACTGCTTACCTGCATTGACGACAGCAAACATGCAGCCCAGCATACTGTCATTCTGCTCCTCTGCAGAGCGCTAACAAAATGGTCAAATTCTTCTTGCAACCATAAGTTCCTGTGAAGAAAGGATCACAATGCAAGCAGAGTAGTAGTGGAATCAAACAGAAGAAGTCTCTGCATTAGTATATCTGTATAGAAAATTCAGCTTATTTGTTTACTAATAATAATTCTGAGGATTTTTAATAGTCATGATCCAGAGTGCAAATATATGTTGACTTTTATTTATCCAACAAAATGCAGCTGAAATGAAAAAAACATCTGATTCTTTTCTTTCTATGGTGGCCTACAGTTCTGTTCTGGGGTCAGCACAAAGCTTAACTCACTGATTTTACACTTGCAGCTGTTTGTCGACTTCTTGATTTTGCAACAGTGGCAATCTGTGAAGGAAGCAGTTTTTTTTTGTTTTACCCTCAACTTTAAATTTTGTCCTTTAATCACCAGAATTGTTGATGTTGATAATTGTTGATGAATCCTTACTGACTGCAAGGGAACTTTGAATTATAATGAGCAACTGTTTACAGACAGATGAGTGTGATGATTGTGAAAGACAAATGTTTGACAGCATGGTGACCTGTGAAAGTTGCTTCACACAGGGACTTGAAAATTACCAGTCTAAAAGTGATGATCTCTGCTGATTAATCCTGGCTAAGTCCACCAGCTCGGACAGTCAGGTGGACACAGGAGAGAGAGAGAGAGAAAGAGAGGGAGAGAGAAAGAGAGAGAGAACAAAGGGGAGGGAAAGTAAACGCGGATGTTTGAATTTTTGTAATGGTGAACTGATTGTGCCTCACTGATGACAGCGATGATGATAAGAGTGATGAAGGGAAAGTTTGGTGTAGATCTACTGGCTCCAGGTCACCACTGTACATCCTGGCATTCGTCCAGTGTCTTTGGCTTCTCGTCTGGACCAGGGATGAGACAACTGAACTGGAACAGCAGCTCAGCCCAAAGAGCAGAAATCGTTTAGTGAAGCTTTCTTCTTTCTCTAAGCAGATCATCTTCAAATCTCGAACAACTCACTGTTATAACATGAATGAGTCATGAGCTGATTTTGATGACTCGTTTTACTCCCCAAGGTAGATTTTGATGCTGAAATATTGTTAATTATATTTTGTATGAATGTCATCCATCTTTAGCCCAAAATTAAAAAATTATGTTTTCTAATCAACAGTTGTTAAACATGGAGATGTCTGGTAGGTACGCTACTGTGACATAGAGGAACTCCTGAACACTCAATATGACAATATTAAAATATGTATAGATTTACACATATACAAGAGGGCAACATCTTTTTAAACTGTCTTACATTATCAGTCAGTGAAATAGATGTACATCATTAGCCAAAGTGGAGCCAAGTGTATTAATTCGCTATAAAACCTGGTAAATGCATTACACTTTGAACTCAGAAAATAATAAGAGACATCACGTGGCTTCATAATAGACGGACTTTGTAAACACATTCGTCTTTTAGGTCATATATCTATACTGTAGATTATCCAATCTGTAGATGTTATTGTATCTATCAAAATAGAAATTGCCTTAAAAGTGTAACTTAAAATAATGTTATTTCTTGTTTTGTAAGAGTAAATGTCACTCTGGATTATCTTATTCTCTAACATTTGTCTTATTTCTACTACTTCAGCAGTTACACATTAATTAGATGTAGTTTTGAATCTGTTTCTGCCACCTGCTGTAATGACAAACAAAAGGTTTTGGAGGATGGTTGAAAGGTGTTTCTCAGACTGTGGAAGGTGATGCATGAAAATCACCTAAACTGGGTTTTCACACAAAGGCCAATTGTTAAAAGCCGGTTTCAGTTCCAGCAGATTCTACATGTCTTTTATAACCGAGCAGCTCTCAGGAGCCATGTGAGCACTAGACGACATGAACTAATGCCAAGCTGGCTTCAGCTATTAGGGCAGGAGCTGCGCTGCTCAGCAATCACATGGCCAGTATAGACAGGTGTCCACTGCTCCTTTTTCCTCCTTTACATCTTTAACATATTATTTTTCTTCTTAAAAATTATAACATATTGTGTATAAAACTGTACAACTCCAGAGAAAAGATCATTGGTCAGACATTTCTGTTTGATGAGTCTAAGTAGAGTCTAATATAAACTTAGAGCTAGATCCACGAACATCACCTAGTCTGCAGCCAGAGGATCTTCATGCAGCTGAAGCTATAAACACCTCCTCAAACAAATCTGGACTGAACAAACATGTAACAAGTCAATAGGAATGACAGCCCGTTGAAAACAAAAAGAAACCCCTGGCTTTAGCGTGGCTTCAGCTGCCATAACAGCAGCAGGTGTCTTGTCAGTTGCACGCTAAAGGGATTATCTGCTCAAACTCTGAGGCCTCCATCATGAAAACGTGTCAACAACAAAACCCTCCACCTCTCTCCCTGGTGTTTGTGGCTGTCTGTGTTTGCTTTTCAAGTTTCCCCACTGAGTTTGTCGGATATATCTATAATATGAATTAGGAAGTGTACAAAAGGAGAAGGAAGAGTTAGCTCAGCTGAGTGCTACAATTCTTTGTGTAAGCTATCTCTGTATTACGTTTAGGCCTATTTAAGGAAAAAAACAAGGCACGCAAGCAAGCAGACAAAATAGTGCTAATGCAGCTCAGTACTAAGGTTTAAAATTATGTCACCTTTCATGTAAAGACCTTCAGTTTTAGATTATATACAATATTGAAAGTTAATTAAATAAAAGGTGACTGAACGGTCCACCAGTTTATGAGAATTTGTTATGAAATATGAATTCAAATGATCTGATACAGCAACAATGTCAGATGTAGTTACGCTATATGTGCTTCAAGCTCCTTCATCATTTAATATTTCTGAACTTACCTAACAATCATTTTAACTTTATTTAGTAAATACCTCAAGTTTGTTTATTAAAATACTGGTCAGTCATTTTAAAATTCACATGAAGTTTCAAACTTTTCTCATTTCTAATTTGCATATACTATAATCTGCTACCTTTAACCAGTGCTGTGGGTCTTTCTCTCTTGTTTGGAGCAAAGTTCTCCATACACTCAACACACACACACACACACACACACACACACACACACACACATATATATATATATATATATATATATATACATAAACATTTACATAACTAGAAAGGCACTCAGAGAGCGCAGACCTCCACAAAGGCCAATGTCAAACAACATAAACCAGACTTCAGAGAAAGAAAATTCAAATTCATAGTAAATGATCCAGATCTGCTCCAGGCCCCATCCCTCCATCAAGTTTAGTGCGAATCAGTTCAGTACTTGTTGCGTAATCCTGCTGATGAATAAACAAATGGGTAAAAACGTAACCTCCTTGGCGGAGGTAAAAAAAACTCCCATAACGTAACTGTGATCATTTGTCCAAACCTCCTCACTCAATTCGATAATTTTGGTCTTTGGTCTTCTCTATGCAAACACAAATAAAATAACATTACTCTGTGTTACATTTAGGCCTGTTTAAGGAAAAAGACACAATATTTACCCAATATCTACCCATGAAACTTTATTCCCATCTGTTTTCTTGAACATCTACAAATCCCTGACTCCCACACTAAACCACCCCCCCTGCTGACATCACCACTTCTGTATTTTTCACAAACCCACACCACAGTCTCTGTCTGTTTCAGGCGGTGGACTGTGCGTGTTTGTATGTGTTTCTCTATGTGGTGACACCACTGTGCTGTATATGTCCTCTGAAGAAATGGCTGGGGTTGAGATTAGTGTGAGTCCTCTTCTGTGTGTAGGATCCTAGTTTTCATGTTGGAACAGGACCCATAAACCTCTGGCTCTGGTTTGCTCCCTCCAACTGTGAGGTGGAGGAATGTGTGTGCCTTTCTTCTCCAGCGGATCCTTTGGCACTAAAATAAATTTATCTTTTTTGTTAAAAAGACAAAAAATTGATAGAGATGTTTTTCTACACTTTTTATTGTCATATTGTGGGTTGAACAAGGCTCATGTCATCTTTCATACCTGTCCTTACCAATTGTGCTGTCAACATACTGATATGTTAAAATATACTTGGTCTAAAAAAAAAAAAAAAAGATATGAAAACATAAAAAATGCCTGTAAGCCTGTGTTGTATGTCATATCTAACTCAGACTCTACCTGTTCTCTCCTCCTGGTTTAAAGTTTTCACTAAGTGATTTTACGTTTTCATTTCAGATCTGCTCTGAGGCCCTCTGGGTCTGTAGGAGTTTACTAAGCTGCATTGTAGCTGCATAACTTTATTAATTCACTTATCCCATCCCACCCCTGCCAATGTAGTGATGCAATCCAATCCAACAGCAACACTCAAAAACTGGTGTCGAATAAACGTGTCAAATGACACAAAGAGAGAACATTATAAAAAATAGCTGCAGTTATTGCAGGCCCTAATGTGTTGGATTGCATATAGCACACACGTTTGTGTTACTGTATCCACGCCCTGCGTTTATACAGTAATGTAAGAAACCTATACTGTATATATATTATGTTTTCTTTCTCTGTGTTTTTCCTTGAAGGTAAATGCTCCAGGAGATGATGAGAACAAGCTGATGGTAAGTTTGTTTTGTATGTGTGTGTGTGTGTGTGTGTGTGTGTGTGTGAGAGAGAGAGAGAGAGAGTGAGAGAGGTGAAGAATGGGTTTCCTAAGAATATGTAATTAATAATTATTAATTAAAAAAAAAAATCAATGACTCAGTACCAGAAAACTGTAAGATTTTGGCGGTCTGTTGTCAGTATTGTTGTCATTATGCAGTGTCTGGTACTGGTCATTTATGTAAGAGAGCATTTTATGTGTCTGGCTATATTTACATTATACCGAATGCATGAGATAGAAAAGGTGTTGTACTGCATGTACCACAGAGATTTAAACTGCGATTAAACAGAGATGTGACAGTTTGAATTTGAGCAGCTGCTCATTGGGTTGTTTTTCTTGTCGGAGTTTCATAAATGAATGAAATTGATGAATAATGCGAAGATTATGTGTTTGCATTTTTACAGGCAAAACCCAGGCTGCAGAGAGAAGGCAGCTGTGCTTCTCTACACAACTCACTCATGAGAAACAGCATCTTCCAGCTCATGATCCATACACTGGACCCCCTGAGTGATGAAGGTATCGGTATGAAAAACACGCAGGAAACACACAAATACACTCAAATGCAACAAGATCTCAAAAACAAGATATCATTTTAAATTTTGCAAAACAAGCATGAAGTATGAATTATGTAATCATTATATTCCTTTACATATAATTAACCTGTATAACAGCATGGGAATTACATGTCTGTATGTGTCTGTTTTAGGACGTTTCAAAGAGAAGGCGTCGATCCTTCACAAAATGGCCAAGCAGAAGTGTAAAGAAGATGCTGCCAATGCTGCCAATGCTGCCAACGGTATAGGTGAGTAACAGTGATGAATTGTATCATATAGGAGCCCATTTATGTCACTCAAAAATCTGATAAATCAAGTTACAAATCAATTAGCAAATCGTTAATCACTTTAAGAACTGTGGCTATTGATAGGTGAATGGTTGAAACAGTGCACAGATGAATCAACAGTGTGTTTATCACAAATTAATAAATGGACAATAGGCAAGTTAATTCAATGTAGAATTGTAAAACAAAGGTAGAGTTACACCTTTAATGTTACAGTTGTCCAGTGGCGGCTGCTGGTCTTATAAGGAGGGGAAGCTCATTTTTTGGCCTACATCATAAAATGTGTCCGTTTATTTAAATGTAAATTCGCAGAGTGACAGAAGAGAGTCGCCAAACATAACGCTAGTCGTTTTTAACAAAGACAAAGTCGCTGAGGATCAGTAATGTCTCCAGATCAACTCCGAACAACGGAATGAAAAACTTGAAAACTGCTCCGGTGGCTGCTTATACTTCAAGATCGCTGATTCGCTCATTTCGCTGTCAATCAAAAAGGGACTCAGCCTCAGACAGATCATCCAATCATCATGCAGAAGCCGAGCGTCCGGGCCAGCCCACTGTCCCATAGACCCCCAGAGACGCTGAGCGTCCGATGGGCGGGACAAAGCCCAGCATTTATCCAATGACCGTGTAGTTTCGCTGCAGTGGAACAACCCATTCTTTGCTTCCCCATTGAAGTCAGGAGACGCTCAGCGTCTACACTGTGTAAAGGTCTGTGGCGCTGCGGGGATGAATGAGGAGAAGTCGTGTCGGTTACCTGTGATAAGGAGCTGATTCTGAACAAAAGATGAACGTGATCTAGCGCATATTTAGTCAATGAAATGTACACACAACAGCACATATTTGACCACTTATTTTGTTGACATTTTAGGGGAAGCTGAGCTTCCCTTGCAGTCTTAGAGCAATGGCCACTGCAGTTGTCCTGATTATTTTAAAATGTCTACACGGCGGTTGGCTATTCTCCAGATGTTATAGTGTGAAAAGTAGTGAATGTTGGCTGAAGTTATTACTTAAATCCTTCCACTTTTATCTCATTATATATGTCATGATCACATAACTACACATTTGTGATATCTTTAATGAAGTATGAGACCATTTGGTAGTTTACAATCAGAAGAGAGCTGATTGCTAAAGGGGGTGTTTCTGTGAAGTCAGATACAAGATTAAAGATCTTCCATATGATATTACACAGCCTTCAAGAAATGCAAATCTCACTGAGTTTCATTTTTACTTTCATTGTTGTTAGACCACCAGTTTTATTTCAAATTTAACACTATTATAAAAGACTACCTTATACCCATTTTCCTTTTCTCTCCTCTTTTTCTTTCCTCAAGCTGATAAAAACATCCCCAACAGTTCGAATGTTGCAGTGGAAGTCACGCCACCCATGAACGGTGTCATAGGAGGAGACGAGGTATGGCTTTTGTCTTTCTTTGTTCTTCCAAGTTCACATTCAAGGCTTTTTGAAACCATCTATTTTCATAGATCCTCAACAAAGAACACAAAAACACTATAAACAAACATACCACTTGACTTCATTTTACAATGAAAAAAAAAGTCTATATATTTATATGTATATGTTCAGTATAATTTATCAACTCTTCCTCAGGGTGATGAAGAGGAGGATGAAGACCAGCCTCTGAGCTTGGCCTGGCCCGACACCACCAGGAAGAGGCTCACCTACCTCCTCATCCTGCCCATAGTCTTTCCACTTTGGCTCACACTACCGGACGTCAGGAGAGAGGTGCCAACACACACACACACACACACACACACACACGTGTGCACACACACAAAATAACACATCACCAGACAGTGAAACTTAAAAATGCTGTGCGTTTACAAAGTGCTCATGGATCACTGCTTCACCATAAATTTACGATATTATATATTCACATTAATAGAGAAGTGTGTGTTTCTCAACATGTAAAAAAAAAAAAGGTCTGTTTTACTGCTGTTTTCACAATCATTACTGATGTTAACAAATGAGAAAACTTAGATTCAACATTTCTCTTAATTAGTTTCTTTACTGCACAACCTCCTTAATCAGTGTTTTGAATAACTGTATATGTAAACAATATTTATGGCCGAGGCCAGAGATTGTTTTATTGCTTTATTGAGTGAGTTTTTTTTTTTTTTTTATTCATTCTAGACTGCAAAAAGGTTCTTCCCCATCACTTTCATTGGTGCCATTTGTTGGATTGCTTTCTTCTCTTACCTGATGGTGTGGTGGGCTCACCAGGTACAAAACACACACACGCATTCACGCACACTCATGAAACACAATTCCAAAGATGCCTGTGAAATCTGTCCTTCAAAGTCATATTTCTTTACATCTCCGTCATTGTCATTTTCACACGCATATACTCTGCTCTCTATTCTGTTCTATTTTATTCTATTCTTATCAGAGTGCAGCAGTCAGGGTGTTGAATGTGTGACCATGGAAGCTAATCCCGACTAATCTGCCTTGATCCACCGCCAGATCAACCTGTAATGTTCTATTTTAACAGTGCAAATGCAAAGACAGGCCTGCAGCAGGAGGTCAAACTGCATGTGCAAGGTCACAGAGTAATGCACCTGCTTTTTTTCTGGAAATATTTAAAGTCTTGTCACAAAATGATTCACAGGATGACTGTTATGTGCACTCAGCGACTCTATCAAATGAAAACTGCACCACTGAAGAGTAACTACTCTAAGTCTAATAATGCTGCTTGTGCCACCAACTAGTGGTGACTATGTGCCTTCCCCCTAGAGTGTGCAGCTGTGATACAGAGAGGTACTTTACTACTATGCTACGTCAGAGCACTCATCACAGTGGTCAAGTGTGGTCACAAGTAGAACACACCACACCTGACCACACTGAGCGGTGATGGTTGGTGTTTGTACCTTTCAACCCATGGCTGTAAAGTGGTGGATATATCAAAACAAATCTGAAGCAAAAGCAGCAACAAGACAACGAGATTGTTCTGAGCGCCGTGTAAGAAGGTGGTTTTTCTGCCTTTATGAAGTTTGTGTGGCTGCAACATGAAAACACATATTCCTCCTTTCAGGTTGGAGAAACTTTCTGGATCACAGAGGAGATCATGGGTCTGACCATATTAGCAGCTGGCACTTCAATCCCTGACCTCATCACCAGTGTGATTGTAGCACGAAAAGGCCTTGGTGACATGGCCGTGTCCAGCTCTGTGGGCTCCAACATCTTTGATATCACTGTGGGGTGAGTCCAGCAAACAACAAGGAAACATTATTCCTAATAGCTGTGTGTTATCCCTCAAAATCCAGCAAAGAGAAAACCTATATGACTCTTCTCTGCTGTGCTCTCTGCTCCCTCCAGTCTGCCATTCCCCTGGCTCCTCTTCAACATCATCAATGACTTCAAGCCGGTCGAGGTGAGCAGCAATGGCTTGTTCTGCGCCATCGTCCTCCTCTTCCTCATGCTCCTCTTCGTCATCATCTCCATTGCGGCTTGCAAGTGGAGAATGAGCAAGATCCTGGGCCTTCTCATGTTCTTGCTCTACTTCGTGTTCCTCATTGTCAGTGTCATGCTGGAGGACAAAGTCATCAGTTGCCCTGTCACCGTCTGAGAGAGAGCGGCTCCTACTGATTCTCAGAAAGCTCAAATGAAACATGAATGTGCTCATGCGCATAATGATTTACTATAGGATTGAAAAAACATGCACACACAGACACACACTCTTATCTGTCTCACACATGCACACAGTAGAAGACTGCAGACACACAGACACACAGACACATACATCCACACACTCAGTGTCAAGCTGCACACACAAATGAAGCAAACACACAAATATACACAGGTTGTTACAGGTGCAGACTGGTGCACCACAGCCTTCCAGCAGTGGCAGACAAGCCAGTCCGTCATTAATGGACTTATGCCACCCAATAGGAGGGACTCCTCTCACTTTGTACCATGTGTCTACGTTCAGTAGCAGCTATTGGTTAAAACCAGCTGAAAGCAACTGATGGTCATGTGAATTGAACGCCACCCAGGATGGAAATGTTAATTGAAGAGCATCATTTTTTTTTTTTTTCAACTTAAGGATTGTGCTGCAGTATAAGAAGTACCTCTACTACTCTTGCAAGCAGCCATGTTAAGCATATGAACTGAATTTGGGGGTTCAAAGAGACTTTTTTTTTTTTTTTGGAGCTCTGGAGAGATGTACATCCCATATGTCACAGGGAGGGGAAACCTGGGAAACAAATAAGTGTGAAAGCTGCTTAATAAACCTTTAACAATGTCCGCTCCAACAACTGCATGGCTTTGCAATGACATCAAAAGAGAAATACTCAGTGTTAATGATTCGAGTGTGTTTTCAAATACAGTGCATTGCATTTCAGGACATATTTGGCAGAAATTGTTACTTTAATTCCAATTCATGAATATCTATAATAGAGGACATTAAATGCTAAATAGTTACAATAGAGTATGGACAGATAGCATGGACCAAGATTAAACTGGCTAAGGTTTTTATCATGCTCAGTATTTCTGCTTATATCAGTGTATCCCAATTATATTTTCATATTATAAGCTTGTGAGTGTGACTTTTTCTGTTCTGTCTTTTTCTGTCTGCCTTTACATGCACCACTCTAGAGAGAGAGAGATTATAATATAAACTGGATGGGTTTGGTGCATGGAAGTGCACCTAGTGGTGAAGAGGTCAGTGTCACATTTGCATCCCAGCAGATGATGCAGTCGGGACAACAAGTGGTGGACTAAAGATTAGCGTTTGGTTTTTTCTAAAATTATGTATTACTAAAAAGGTGTGTTCAATATCAACAGGTATCACCAGGCTTCTGTAAGGTTTTGACGTAAAAGAACTCATGTACTGTCATGTACTAGCAATATTTTTGTCTTGGATTTTCCACTGCTGTAGGCATTTTGTACTTTGCATCAGATCAAAAAGGCCTAATGTGGGGCCATCATCGCCATGTTCACATACCACTTTTCTTCTGTTCACTATTTGATATGCAGTGGGAAATCTTAGACTAAGATTGGTATGAGAAACATCAGGTAGGCCAATATTTTTATTCTAAAATAAAACACTGTTGAACAGACTCATTTGAAGAGTTTCAGTTTGTGACATTTGAGTATTTTGGCACAAACTTTGTTGTCCTCTAATTCCTTTCTATTAGAGTTACAGTTGTGTCTGCTAGTGAAATAACACTGAGCATATTCATCATTAGGGTCCTGCTGTAGTAGAAAATTATCAATTAGTGTACAATATTTCAATTCAAATGTTCCAGAAAAAAGTGTATGTTTCCATCAACTAATCTAATGATATATATTGAAGAGGTTGCAAAAGATTAAACAATTAAAGAATACCACAATAAAGAAGTCTCTGTGACTCAAAAAATCTTGCATTTTCTCTCTTTCTGATTTGGGGGTATTTAAGTGATTGTTTTTCTTTACCTTTTATAAATGGGGTTTCCATTTAGTTTTTTTTTTTGTTGTTTATTTGTTTGCTTGTTTTATTCTTCTTCTTGCTTTGTGTTTTATCAGCAAAGTCTCTAAACTGCCTATAAAAACAGGTGGAAGGAAACATACTTGTGATGTGAAGCAGATATAGTCGTGACCCAACAAAAAATCAGTGCCAGCGTTGTCCATCCTTTATACATCAGTTGCACCACCTGTTACATGCTGAACTGCCTGACTGCCCTCATACAAGCTACAACACACAACAGTCCAGAAACATTTATTTAACCATGCCTGGAATATCACAAAAAGACTAGATAGTCTGATTCAGTCCTAAAATATTTGTTAGAAATGTTGAGAACAGCTTCCCTGTGTAGGTAGAGGAAAAAATACTATGCGATTATAGGCTGACATCACTGTTTTAAAGGAAGTGTTAGTAAATACTTATAATAATTTATCATTTTCCCTGTCGGCTGCTTTCTATGTCAAATACATGAAGTGAAACCAAATGAGGGGGATCATTTATTCTGCCAGCAGCATTTAATAACGTGCTCCATCAGTCTTGGAGAAATGCTCAGTAAAGCTCCTGTCAACTCTCTGAATAATCTGCTGTTTCTCCCTATATTAGTGCAGGAGTTAGGAATTGTTAAAATGTTAAATGGTTCCAGTGCAACAACAACTTAAGAGATAAATGAATGTAAAAGCTGATGTCCTGCTGGAAATCTTTTTTAGTATTCTGTAAGCTGGGAAAGGTTAGCACACAGAATGGGAGCACTCTGTTTTACTCAGGTATACCTTTGCATTAAATTTGTGTTTTCTTTTCAGTATAGACATTTTTCCTTTTCAGATCACTGGATCTGATTAAGCTTCCTTCATAAAAAATATCAGTTCTACACCACCTTTAAAAATCAAACTTTTGTGTCACTATGTTAACCTGACCACTTTTTTATCTTTCTGTTTTCATAAAAAAAAATTTTTTTTGTCCAAATGATCCTGAAAAGAAATTGTCCATAAAATTGATCCCAAATATTCCCAGGTATTAAAAATGTGTGTTTTATATGTGTATAAAACATTTGTAAACTGTAAAGCAAGACTGTACATAAACCCCTGTATGTAATATTAGTCAGCACATAGTTTACAAACCTCAACACAAGGTATAATCTTCGAGTCCTGCTTAATATTTAGCCCGTCTATGCAGTATCATTTATTGCTTTGATGGCTCATTCGAATGTGAGAAACGTGTGTATGAATGAATGCATTTAGAAATATCTATAACTATTAATCCTCAACCAGTTTCAATACCATGACAAATGGTAAAATGCTTTTGTATTTCCTGTGTACGTTATGCAAGTATGAAACCATATTCATGTACTACTTGAATCATGTATTATACTGTAAAAACATATATCATTCAACTGTGTATAAAGTGTTATATGATCAAATAAATGGAAACTCAAATTTTCACCACTGGTGTTTTAATGATGGTCAGAAACAGAGTGATGAAATACTACAGAATATTTGCAAATGATCAGGGCTTGTATGAAAGCCTTTGAGATTCACATAGAGGCTCTATGTTGACAGTTACAATGGCTAGGGCAGTATTATTATATTACTAGAATATATTGCATTTGTAGACTAAGTCTAATTGCAAAGGTCATACAAGATTATAAATGTAATGAGCCACTTAAAAAGTCAGTTCGCCTTAACTCTCAGGCTTCCTCACAACAGCGATAAGATTTGCAGCATCATCTATCAGGATGTGATCTGCTTTACTTTGACACAAGCCTCTTACAGCAGCATGCGTGGCTCTCTGCCATGATCAGTGTGATGCAACAGGAATTCACTGGACACCAGAAGACAACCTCCAGGACATACTCACCTGTCTGCATTTCTGCCCAGGATACCTACTCACAAAACTGTAAATGTCTGACAAGCATGAGGGTAGAGACAAATGTCACACAAACCATTCTATCACTAGAAGTGTTTGTGGCAGCCATTTTCTTCATATGAAGTCCTCTACTATCTAGTAATTACAACAACCAATTAC
>NW_019525039.1:1638139-1641789 GCF_002814215.2 Seriola lalandi dorsalis
CAGGTCTATTATACACTGGTAACACATTTTGTACCCTCTGGGGTTCCTCGCGTCCAAAAAAGGACACACAAAGAAAATATATAAAATCATCATATATCAATACTTTTTTTGCATAAATCTCTTAAACCACTTCAGTTCTGCGCAAACCTATCAAATGTTTATTAGTTTTCGGGATTTTAACCCTTTAAATGCCAGTTTGAAGACATGTTGCCTCTTGTTTTATTAAAAAAAACAACACAGAATATGAGATATTTCCCACATAATACATGATGGAGGGATGTGACATTGTTTTATATCAGAGTCTTTTATATCAAGACATTTCTCAAAACCAGAGTATGATCAGGGTGACTTTTGAACACTGGAAATAAATCATGTACTCATCCCAGCAGTAGCCCCTGTGGCACTCAAAATTTCCCTGGAATTTTCTAGTTAATATTTATTATTTTGGGTAACTATTTTATTGCTGTTACAGGGCACAGTTAGTAGATTACAGTGTAACCACTGAGTAATTATGCTGCACATTTCAAACTGTAATCTAAGGCCCTACTGAAAAAATAAATAATTTATCACTTATTTATTAGATCATTTATAGGCCAATAACACTTACACTTTTGTCTTTTTAGCTAAATGTTTAATTAATCAGGAAGACCAGTCCAGCTGACTGTCTACTTCTTTTTTTCTTTTGTTTTCTTTTTCCAAATCCATTTACTGACAGTGTCCTCTGTGTTTGACATTTCATAAAACTAGGATTAAAAGTCATATTATAATAAGGCGTATAAATGTCATAGTAGCCTATAGTAATGCATATATTGTCAAAGTATACATACGTTAAAACTCATAGCATAGTAAGTCAAAAGAATGTCATAGTATTGAAATTAAGAAAAAATATAATCATAGTGTAGGAAGGCATAAAAAACGTCATAGTATATTAAGGCATAAAAAAAATAAAATCGTTGTATTATATTAAATCATAAAAAACATAGTATATTAAGACATAACTTCATAGTATAGTATAGTAGTATAGCATTTTTGTAAAACATAAAAATGTCATACTATGACAAGTCGTCAAAAGTATATGATATATATAATATAGTAATATTATATTAAGGCATTAAAATGTCAGAAAAACATCAAAGTATAGTATGGCATAAAAATGTCATAATATAATACGGCATAGAAAGGTCATACTATAACAAGTCGTGAAAAGTCATAGTATAGTTAGGCATAAAAATGTCATAACACGTCATAGTATAATAAGGCATAAAAATGTCAACAAATGTCGCAGTATAGTATGGCATAAAAATGTCATAGTTTAGTATGGCATAAAAATGTTAAAAAATGTCATATGTTAGTATGGCATAAAAATGTTAAAAAACGTGATAGTATAGTATGGCATAAAATTTTAAAAAAGCATCATAGTATATTAAGGCATAAAAGGTCATAAAAACATCATGATATGTCAAGGAATACAATGACATAGTATAGTGTGGCATAGAAATGTCAAAAAACTTCATAGTATAGTATGGCATAAAACGTCCAAAAAACATCATAGTATATTAAGGCATAAAAACGTCATAAAAACGTCATAATATGGCAAGGAATAAAACAACATAGTAGAGTAGGGCATAAAAATGTCAAAAAATGTCATAGTTTAGTATGGCATAAAAATGCCAAAAAACGTCATAGTATAGTATGGCATAAAATGTCCAAAAACATCATAGTATATTAAGGCATAAAAAGTCATAAAAACATCATAATATGGCAAGGAATACAACGACATAGTACAGAAAGGCATAAAAATGCCAATAAAAGTCATATTCTAGTATGGCATAAAAATGTCAAAAAATGTCATACTGTGGTAAGGAATACAACAACATAGTATATAAAGGCATAATATGGCAAGGAGTACAATGACATAGTATAGTAAGGCATACAATTGCCAAGAAATGTCATAGTTTAGTATGGCATAAAAATGCCAATAAACCTAATAGTATAGTATGGCATAAAAATGTCTCCTTTATTCCTTTCTTTATAAAGTGCATGGAAACTCTTTATTAGACCTCAGTTTGAAATTACACTGTGTTGGGACTGTAGCCTGATCCTTTGCAAAGATGGTATTAAAAGAAACAAAGACAACTTGATCATTTTGTCAACTTTTTATTTTCATATTTTCATCCCAATAAGAAGACTTAAAACATGATTAAATCATCATAGTATAGTAAGCATGAAATGACATAGTAGGGTAAGGCATAATAATGTCATAGTTTAGTATGGAATAAAAATGTTAAAAAACATCATAGGATAGTATGGCACAAAACATAAAAAAAACATCATCGTATATTATGGCATAAAAGGTCATAAAAACGTCATAGCATGGCAATGAATGCAACGACATAGTATAGAAAGGTATAAAAATGCCAAAAACTGTCATAGTATAGTGTGGCATAAAAGGTCAAGAAACATTATAGTTTATTATGGCATAAAAGCTCATAAAAACGTCATAGTATGGCAAGGAATACATCGACATAGTATAGTAAGGCATAAAAATGTCAAAAAATGTCATAGTATAGTAAGACATAAAAATGTCATACTGTGACAAAACGTCAAATGTCATACTATAGTAAGGCATAAAAATATTGAAAAAACATCATAGTATAGTATGGCATAAAAGGTCATAAAATTATCATAGTATGGCAAAGAATGCAGCGACATAGTACATAAAGGCATAAAAATTTTAAAAAACGTCATAGTATAGTATGGCATAAAACGTCCAAAAACTGTCATAGTATAGTGTGGCATAAAAAATTTAAAAAACGTCATAGTATAGTATGGCATAAAACGTCCAAAAACTGTCATAGTATAGTGTGGCATAAAAATTTTAAAAAACGTCATAGTATAGTATGGCATAAAACATCCAAAAAACATTCTAGTATATTAAGGCATAAAAGGTCATTAAAACGTCATAGTATGGCAAGGAATACAACAACATAGTATAGAAAGGCATAAAAATGCCAAAAACGTCATAGTATAGTATGGTATAAAACGTCAAAAGAAAACATCATAGTTTATTATGGCATAAAAGGTCATAAAAACGTCATAGTATGGCAAGGAAGACTACAACATAATATAGAAAGGTATAAAAATGCAAAAAACTGTCATAGTACAGTGTGGCATAAAAATGTTAAAAAACGTCATAGTATAGTATGGCATAAAACTTCAAAAAAACATCATAGTATATTATGGTGTAAAAGGTCATTAAAACGTCATAGTATGGCAAGGAATACAACAACGTAGTATAGAAAAGTATAAAAATGCCAAAAACTGTCATAGTATAGTGTGGCATAAAAGGTCAAGAAACATTATAGTTTATTATGGCATAAAAGCTCTTAAAAACGTCATAGTATGGCAAGGAATACATCGACATAGTATAGTAAGGCATAAAAATGTCAAAAAATGTCATAGTATAGTAAGACATAAAAATGTCATACTGTGACAAAACGTCAAATGTCATACTATAGTAAGGCATAAAAATATTGAAAAAACATCATAGTATAGTATGGCATAAAAGGTCATAAACTTATCATAGTATGGCAAAGAATGCAGCGACATAGTACATAAAGGCATAAAAATTTTAAAAAACGTCATAGTAT
>NW_019525040.1:0-1005 GCF_002814215.2 Seriola lalandi dorsalis
CACAAAAACGTCATGGTAAGGCAAGGAATACAACGACATGGTGTAGAAAGGCATAAAAATGCCAAGAAACGTCATAGTTTAGTATGGCATAAAACGTCAAAAAAACATCATAGTTCATTAAGGCATAAAAGGTCATAAAAAATGTCATAGTATGGCAAGGAATAAAATTACAGTATATTAAGGCATAAAAATGTCAAAAAATTTCATAGTTTAGTATGGCATAAAAATGCAAAAAAAAACGTCATAGTATAGTATGGAATAAAATGTCAAAAAAACATCATAGTATATTATGGCATAAAAGGACACAAAAACATCCTAGTATGGCAAGGAATACAACGACATAGTATATTAAGGCATAAAAATGTCAAAAAATTTCATAGTTTAGTATGGCACAAAAATGCAAAAAAAACGTCATAGTATAGTATGGCATAAAATGTCAAGAAAACATCATAGTACATTATGGCATAAAAGGTCATAAAAATGTCAAAGTATGTCAAGGAATACAACGAGATAGTGTAGAAAGGAATAAAAATGCCAAGAAACGTCATAGTTTAGTATGGCATAAAAATGCAAAAAAAAACGTCATAGTATAGTATGGCATAAAATGTCAAAAAAACATCATAGTATATTATGGCATAAAAGGTCACAAAAACGTCATAGTATGGCAAGGAATACAACGACATAGTATATTAAGGCATAAAAATATCAAAAATTTCATAGTTTAGTATGGCACAAAAATGCAAAAAAAACGTCATAGTATAGTATTGCATAAAACGTCAAGAAAACATCATAGTACATTATGGCATAAAAGGTCATAAAAATGTCATAGTATGGCAAGGAATAAAACGACATAGTATAGTAAGGCATAAAAAGGTAATCAAAAACTCTGTGGAAGGGAGGTAACTATCTTAACCACATCACCACCATGGTGAACAATTACAAAGACAGTATATAAATAGGCATTAAAACGCTTTAATATAGTAAGACATAAAAATGTAAAAAACT